>NC_057802.1:292607353-292889309 GCF_018294505.1 Triticum aestivum | reverse complement strand
TCCTCCCTCCGCCGGGGCCCGTCGTCATTTCCCCCGCGCCGGCGCCGCCACCTCTCCCTCCCGTCGCCGCGAGCAGCGCCACCGGAGCCGAAGCCCCGTCGAGCTCGAGCCCATCGCCCGATCTGGATCGCCCGAAACCCTAGGTTGACTTTCCCGTTTTTTCGAAAATTACCAAGTCTGTGAATTTTTATGATATGTGCACTTGTTCATCGTTGCATAACTCCTTGCATGTAGCTCCGTTTCGCACGTGTAACATGTCAAATTGTTCGTCTCGTGATGCTCTACATTTTGTTCAATTGCGCCATGTTCATTAGAGGTCATCTTGATGCCCAAATCTCTGTTGCAAGAGGGCTAGTTGCTATTATCTTCTGGTTCTTATCAGAACTTGGAGATTTGTCTTTTTTGTATCATTTAATCTGTGCATCTTATGGGAATGAGCTCTACATATGTTTTGTTGTATGCCATGCCATCTTTCCAAGGGTGTATGACATGTATTTTTGTGATCTCTGTGGTCACTAGCACAAGCATGCAAAGTAGGCTCCGTAATGTTTCTGATTTCAGGGACTTGGTGATTTCCCAAGTCCTTGTCTGCTGTTATTTTGTTGCCATGTAAACTTGATGCTACAGAGAGATTCATGCATATTTTGGAGATGTTCAGTAAGTATATTTTCTAGCTATAGTCGTAATTCATCCATTCGTGCCCTTGTTTGCAATTATTGAGTACCATAGCATGACTCAATCTTGCTCTACTTTTGCTATAAAATATTTCTGGCAGATTCTTAACATGATATTCATTTTTGCCAAGCTTATTGTAGTTGATCCATACATGCTATGCTTTTGTTCTTGCCATGGTTAGCTTCATAAACATGCCATCTTGCTGTAGGTATGCTTAGTTTTTCATGCATTGCCTTGTGGTGAGTGATTTAAGCTCACAAACATGCCTTCATATTATTATTCCTGCCATGCTCTGTTTTCTGACAAGTCTGAAACCTGATAACGATACTTGCTATGTTTACATGCTTGCCATCATATCTTCTGATCCTTTTTGGTTATCGTCAGTAAGGGAATTTTGTCATATGCATCTAGTAGAATACTTCCATGCCTTGTTTTGCTATGTTAAGTTCCTGTAGCATGTCGATTTCGTGCTCTGAACATTGCTACCTGATGCTGTTTTCTGCCATGTCCAGTTTTTCACTAAGTCTGTGATCCTGTTATCTTTTGCACTTTTTCCATGCTTGTTTGAGCTTGTTATGTTGTGATATAGCCGTAGCTCAGTGTTCATCTTTTGTCAAGAATCTCCTGTAGATTACTTCCCTATGCTTTGTTGCTATGTTGGAGTGCTGCAGCATTGTTGTTTGTTGCATTTTAAGTGCTATCATGCTGTTAATCACAGATTCGTGTCATTCTTGTTTTGCTTGCCATTTGCAAACCGTGCATCCGTTTCCGGTGATCTTTATATCGATTTCGACCGAAATCATCTCACCTTTCCATTGGCATGCTTGGTTTGCCAAGTTACTGCCTTGTTCATCATTTTCCTTCCAGAGCACGCATATGCATCGCATATCATATTTTGCATATCATACATGTTTTGCATCATGTTGCTTGTGCATTTCTCGTGGGTGATTGTGGTTCCGTTTGATTGTGTTCTTGTTTTGGGTAGAGCCGGGAGACGAGTTCGTGAATGAGGAACCTGTTGAGTACGCTTACGAGGATCAAGCTTTCGACAACTCTGAGAACCTTGCAGGCAAGATGACCACCCCTCGAAATCACTTCTATCTTTGCTTTGCTAGTTGTTCGCTCTATTGCCATGCTGCGGTTCCTATTACTTGCTATATCATGTCTCCCATATTGCCATGTCAGCCTCTAACCATCCTTTCCTAGCAAACCGTTGTTTGGCTAAGTTACCGCTTTTGCTCAGCCCTTCTTATAGCGTTGCTAGTTGCAGGTGAAGTTGAAGTTTGTTCCATGTCGGAACATGGATATGTTGGGATATCACAATATCTCTTACTTAATTAATGCATCTATATATTTTGGTAAAGGGTGGAAGGCTCGGCCTTATGCCTGGTGTTTTGTTCCACTCTTGCCGCCCTAGTTTCTGATATACCGGGATTATGTTCCTTGAGTTTGCGTTCCTTACGCGGTCGGGTGATTTATGGGACCCCCTTGACAGTTCGCCTTGAATAAAACTCCTCCAGCAAGGCCCAACCTTGGTTTTACCATTTGTTACCTAAGCCTTTTCCCCCCGGGTTTTTGCGAGCCCGAGGGTCATCTTTATTTTAACCCCCCCCCCGGCCAGTGCTCCTTCGAGTGTTGGTCCGAACTGAGTAGACTGCAGGGCCCCCTCCTGAAAACTCGAGGTCTGGTTTTACTCGTAGGATGTCTCATCTGGTGTGCCCTGAGAACGAGATATGTGCAGCTCCTATCAGGATTTGTCGGCGCATCGGGCGGCTTTGCTGGTCTTGTTTTACCATTGTCGAAATGTCTTGTAAACCGGGATTCCGAGACTGATCGGGTCTTTCCGGGAGAAGGTTTATCCTTCGTTGACCGTGAGAGCTTATGATGGGCTAAGTTGGGACACCCCTGCAGGGTATTTATCTTTCGAAAGCCGTCCCGCGGTTATGAGGCAGATGGGAATTTGTTAATGTTCAGTTGTAGAGAACTTGTCACTTGACCCAATTAAAATACATCAACTGCGTGTGTAGCCGTGATGGTCTCTTCTCGGTGGAGTCCGGGAAGTGAACACGGTCTGAGTTATGTATGACGTAAGTACGAGTTCAGGATCACTTCTTGGTCATTGCTAGTTGACGACCGCTCCGTTGCTTCTCTTCTCGCTCTCTCTTGCGTATGTTAGCCACCATATATGCTTATTGCCGCTGCAGCTCCACCTCATTACACCATCCTTTCCTATAAGCTTAAATAGTCTTGATCTCGTAGGTGTGAGATTGCTGAGTCCTCGTGACTCACAGATTCTACCAACACAGTTGCAGGTGCCGACGATGCCAGTGCAGATGATGGGGTCAATCTCAAGTGGGAGTTCGACGAGGAACGTGGTCGTTATTATGTGTCTTTTCCTGATGATCAGTAGTGGAGCCCAGTTGGGACGATCGGGGATCTAGCATTTGGGGTTGTCTTATTTTCATCTGGATCTTGACCGTAGTCGGTCTATATGTTTGTATTTTGGATGATGTATGAATTATATTTATGTATTGTGTGAAGTGGCGATTGTAATCCAACTCTTTATCCCATTCTTGTTCATTACATGGGATTGTGTGAAGATGACCCTTCTTGCAACAAAACCACTATGCGGTTATGCCTCTAAGTCGTGCCTCGACACGTGGGAGATATAGCCGCATCGTGGGCGTTACAAGAGGGTTGAGCATTCACTTTGAGAAAACCCTAGAATACATTTCACTCTCTCTCTCATTCTTCCACACCAAATCTTAGACCCCTAAGGGATTTGAGAGCATTTGAGAGAAGTAGTCCGCCCAAGTGATAGATCCACTCCTTCCCCTTCTTTGCACCAAAGGAATTCATGATTTGAGCAAGTCTTGAGCTTTTCCCCAGCGTTCTTGTTACTCTTGGAGGTTGGAGACTCCTAGGCAGTAGGAGTATTTCCGAGAGGAATCGACCATTGTGATTACCCCCGGAAAGTTTGTGAGGGTTTGGAGACCACCCCAAGGTCTACCAATAGTGGTTGAGAAACGCCTTCGTGGTGTTGTATCAAAGGGAGAATAGGGTGAGCCTTCGTGGCATTGGTGTGCCTTCGTGGTAACATCCACCTCTCTAACAGCGACGTAACTTCCCTCCAAGGAAGTGAACATCGGCATACATCCTCGTCTCTCGAAGTTGTGGTCATCCCTAACCCTAACTTCATACTTGTGGTTACTTGTCTCTTAGGCCTTACTTATATCATATTGTGCTTGCTTACTCACATATTTGTGTTACTTGTTTACCTTGCTTAGCTCTTAGCATCATACTTGCAATTGTTAGGCTCACTTTCATATTCCGCATTATTTCCTAAAACTGATAAGTAATAATTAAAATTTGTAATAGTACCTATTCACTCCCCTCTAGGTCCATCTCGATCCTTTCAGGCGACCCTTGGGAGTAGAAGTTAGAGTATGCGGGATGGTGCGAGGCAATCGCCCCGTGTGGGAAGAGCTCCTCCTTTCACTTAAAGTGGAGGAAGGAAGATCCCCAGGATGATCAGCCGTCATGGCAACTTTGGCACCGTCAAGGCTTTCTTGGTAAAAGACCCCATCTTCGAAATCAAACGACGTCTCCGAATCATCATAATAACCCGGGTCGTCGTCACGGGAATGATTCTCTAGTTGAGGTGAAGGGCAGTGGATGGACTCGACCTGACACATCCAACTCTGTGCAAGAACAAGTACAATCAACAGGTGTTCAGACGTCATGGCCGAACTACAGACAAAGAATTGAAGCTTACCCAGTCTGCCGGATTATAGCCGGAGCAACCCTCACAGATACTCAATTGAGCAAAGTCTTCCTCCTCTCCTTTAAAGAGGTCGGCTAATATCTTGGCCGTGGTCGCTTTATCATCTGGCCCTTGTCGCTTATAGCGGGCCGCGTCACTGGTCCCGTTGTAGCACCATAGAGGATGCCCCCTCTGTTGAAGGGGTTGTACGCACCGGGTTATGGCGACGGCCATTACTTCGATCATAGTCACCTTACTGTGGGTCAGCAGTCGAATCTTGGTGGCCAAAATATGCACCTCTTCACTATCTAGCTGGGAAGGGCTTTTGGGCCGCCGGTTGAGCCGCTTCTTTAGTGGGGCGCTTGAGTATTCAGGCAGACCTCTCCGGATTTGGTCGAAGAGCGGAACTTCTTCAATGTAGAACCATATTGAGGTCCTTTCCTCGGGATCCTTCTGTGGGGTCCCAACGGGTTAACCCGTCCCAGCTATCCGCCACACCTCTGCTCCTCCCACTTCAAAGATTGACCCTCACGGGTAAGAGGGACGAGGCAGAAGTATTTCCTCCACAAATCAAAGTGGGGTTCGTAGCTCAGGAATAACTCGCAGAGGGCCATGAAGCCAGAAATATGCAGTACAAACCCTGGGGTTAGGTTGTGGAGCTGGATCCTGTAGAACTCCAATAAGCCCCGTAGGAAGGGGTGAATGGGAAAACCTAGGCCTCTTAGTAGGAAGGGCATGAAACATACCCTCTCTTACTTGCTTGGAGCAGGGGAGCTCTCGGCGAGTGCCTGGCCATTGACAGAGATTAATCAAGCACAGACGGGAACGAGATCCACCGCGGGAAGATAGCCCTGCGTTTGCAGATTGCTCAGCTGGAGGCGTGAGACTGAACAACTCGTCTAATCACCAGGGAGAGGGCCATGGGGGCGCGAGGATGAACTGGGAAAGTCGGCCATGGTGCCTGAGGATTTCTTCGGCGCTGTTTTTTGCGAAGGGGGTGGGTTAACCGTCCCCTGCACCTTTGGATCTATAAATAGGTGTTTCGCCTCAAAACCGAAAGGACGGGCTTACAAAAGGCGGCATTGGGTCACGTGCCTTCTAAAAAGGTGCATGACGGTCAAAGTTGACCCTCACCCCGGGGTAAGCGTTAAACTCCGATAGGCCCACTGTGTTTTGGTGTGGTACTAAACATCCGGATTGTCAAACCGGTTGGGCATAGGTATAGTTTTGATCCAGACTATACTGAGTGGTAAACCTCTGATGTTGATCCGGATAGTGTTCGACTGTGAAACCCTTCTCCGAATAATTCAGGTAAAAGATGAAGAACTCACCTCGCAAGCCGAAGATTTGGAGCATGCCAGATGACAATCCTCGACGTTGGAGGCTAGTTTGGGGGCTACTGAGGGAGTCTTTGACTAAGGGGTCCCCAGTCCGCCGACCCATTACATATGGGCCAGACTGATCGACCACTAGGGGACCAAGCTAGAGTGCGGGACCGTGACCGGACAGGAGACCTTCGGAGTCGTGGTGTGCCCTCCAAGTCAAGATTAGTGTGATGTTTCCTTCGCTGTACATGTAACCCTAACCCTACTGGTGTATATATAAACCAGAGGGTTTAGGACTTTAGGGCTATAGCTACATCCATCACCTCATCATCTTAGAGTTTAGCTCGCCTGATCTCGAGGTAGATCTACTCTGTAACCATATTATACATCAAATACAATCAAGCAGGACATAGGGTTTTACCTCTTCGAGAGGGCCCGAACCTGGGTAAACACCGTGTTCATCATCCCTTGTTCCCCATTGATCCTAGATACACAGCTCAGGATCCCCTACACGAGATCCGCCAGTTTTGACACCGACACCCCACTCGGCGAAATCCCCCAAAATCCCAATGCTTACCGGCCTGCTATATAAACCTTCACGGCCGGTGAATCCTGCATCACATTTTCCCCTCCCTCCGTGCAGCTTATCTCGTCTGCTTCTCCCACAATCGCCAATGGCACCGATCTGTCGTCGTCACTCAGCCACTCCGTCGTCCTCAGAGGACATGCTACACTGTGGAGGCGGCGTAGTCCCTGGTGTAGTGTAGTGCTTGTGGCGTCCCTGTTGGGTGTGCGCGGAACACCCACCACAAGCTCCGCCGCCGCTGCCCGTCGGCAACTATTGCCGGCCGCCGTTGCCGCCACCCCACCGTCTGCCGCCACTCCACCGTCGAAAGCCAGGGCCATTGCCCGCTCCACCACCATGGCCCGAAGGCGGGAGGTGGCCATCGTGGCTGCCACCCCTCCGTCGGCCACTATGGCCATCACCCGCTCCGCCACTGCGGCCCCAATGAGGGAGGTGGCCGTCATGGCCGCCACCCCACCGTCGGCCGCCATGGCTGCCAGCCCACTGTCGACCGCCGGGGTCATCACCCGCTCCGCCACCGCCGCTCGTAGGTGGGAGGTGGAGGTTGAGCCCCGTATGTGCGTCAGCGACCTTGCGCTCTATATCGAGTTCCTGCGGGAGGAGGAGCGCCTGGTCGAGCACACTAAGAGTCTTACCGTTGCCGTGGCCGCAGCACACGCCGCCCTAGAGGCACGAAATGAGGAGATCTACGAGGAGTCCCGCCGCTTCGAGAGGGGTCGTCTAGAGCGGCAGAGGGCATTCGAGGTGAGTGTCGCTAAAGGTGCAGCAGCGATAGGCACCGTATTCCAGTTGTCCAGCTCGTCGGTAGGCTCCTCCTCCTCCGCCTCTTACTGAGCGCGCTCGGCATAGGAGAGGCTGTCGGAAGTAGTACAAATCCCCTCCGTTGTAGTAGTATTTAGGGGCTATTTTGTTCAGTTCATCTAACTATAGATGTGGTTGAACTGTATGTACTTAAAATTAGCTAGTATATATAGTTGAACTAGCTATTTCAGTACGTGGTTGGCAACAATTGGGGAAAAGTTTGGTCAGCTCAGCTGTCAAGTTGAACTGTTTGTATAAAGAATGACTGCTTAATCTTTGAATGAAATCTATGCTTACTGAATTTCAGTTGTAAAACTAGATAGTGCTAGTGATTTTTAGCTGCATATTTTGACAAATGGCAGGGTTACAAGGTTGACAAAGAGCAATGTTACTGGATCAACAAATGTCAATCTTTCCAGTTTGACAAAAGACAATATACCCAATATGACAGATGCAAATATGTCAAATTGTCTATACGTGGTTGCACACGGATCATCCGAAAAAACCGTTTGCGTTGAAGGGATGTACAAATCCTGTGTGCCAGATTTTCTCTTGGCTTAGTGGTGAAGTCTCGCTTTGCATACCGTATTCAATCTGAACCATTTGCATTGAAGAGATACACAAATCCTGCGCAAAGACTATAGCTCTCACTTTGCATACAGGTGTTCTATCTAAAACTTTTGCGATGAAGAGCTGCACAAATCCTGCTCGGCGCATTTCCCTTGGCTTACTAGGGAAGTTGTCAGTTTGCATATGGGTGTTCTATCTAAAACGTTTACGATCAAGAGCTGCACAAATCCTGCTCAGCACATTTTCCCTGTCGGTTTGCATACGGGTGTTCTATCTAAAATGTTTGCGATGCGTGTTTTATATTTAAAAACCATTGACGTTTTTTTTGAAAGAAAATCGTTTGATAAGTCTGTACATTCAGAGAGAAGAACGCAAGTTCATTCAAACCATATCTTTCATTCAGTCACACTAGAAATTTATATTTGTATGATCGAGATACAGTATTAAACCCAAAAAAACTAATTCACGCGGCGACGGAGGTGGCATGCCGCACCGGCATTGTCGTTGTCGTCCTCCAGGACGCCGTTGTTGAAGTCTTCAAGGCAGCACAAAATGTTCTTCACTTGGAAATCAAACATCCCGTCGTCGTGCGATCAACGGGCGGGGCGCGGGAGGACGGCAACTCGCGGCGCTGCAAGGTAGCGGTCGACGGCAACGTCTCATGCCGCTAGGGGGCGCGCGCACAGGGACGGGCGTGGTGGGTGCAGGCAAACGCACGGGGGCCGGAGCCGCGGTGGGTGCAGGGGCGCCCACGGGCACGGGCGCTGGCGCTGGCATGTACGCGAGCTCGAGCGAGTCCGCGGAGACCTCGCTAACGCCGGCGGTTTCTCACTCTGCGATTGTGCTCGGCGACCAGCCCGTCAATGCTACGGGGATGGTCGCTGGGGGATGGGAGCTGGGACGGGCGCAGGGGCAGCAACCGTCACGGCTAGCTCGTTCAGGGCCATGTGCATGAGGCCCAATTCCTCCTTATTTTCTATCTCGTCTGGCTCGGAGTCGACTTCACCGAAATGGAAGACTAGTGGCAGATGATCCTTCTGTGCCATGGCGTTGGTGGAGGTCTGCGGGAGGGGAATGGGAGGCGAACAGTAAGGCCGCTAATAACCCACAAGTATAGGGGATCGCAACAGTTTTCGAGGGTAGAATATTCAACCCAAATTTATTGATTCGACACAAGGGGGCCAAAGAATATTCACGAGTATTAGTAGTTGAGTTGTCAATTCAACCACACCTAAAATACTTAATACCTGCAGCAAAGTATTTAGTAGCAAAGTAGTATGGAAGTAACGGTAACAGTGGTAAAAATAACAGTAGCAATTTTGTAGATGGTAACAGTAGTGACGGCAAAGTAACTTAGCAAAGATGAATATGTAAAAAGCTCGTAAGCATAGTGATCGATAATTATGCCAGATGGCATTCATCATGCAACAGTTATAACCTAGGGTGACACATAACTAGCTCCAATTCATCAATGTAATGTAAGAATGTATTTTGTATATAGTGATACGTGCTTATGGAAAAGAACTTGCATGACATCTTTTGTCCTACCCTCCCGTGGTAGTGGGGTCCTAATGGAAACGAAGGGATATAAAGGCCTCCTTTCAATAGAGAACTAGAGCAAAGCATTAGCACTTAGTGAATACATGAACTCCTCAAACTACGGTAATCACCGAAAAGAATCCCAATTATTGTCACCTTGGGGTATGTGGATCATAACTCGTAATAGGTGTCTACAACTTGCAAGATCGGATCAAGAACACATATATATTCATGAAAACAAAATAGGTTCAAATCTGAAATCATGGCACTCGGGCCCTAGTGACAAGCATTAAGCATAGCAAAGTCATAGCAACATCAATCTCAGAACATAGTGGATACTAGGGATCAAACCTAACAAAACTAACTCGATTACATGATAAATCTCATCCAACCCATCATTGTCCAGCAAGCATACGAAGGAATTACTCACACCCTGCGGTGAGCATCATGGAATTGGTGATGGAGGAAGGTTGATGATGATGATGGCGACGAATCCCCCTCTCCGGAGCCCCGAACGGACTCCAGATCAGCCCTCCTTGTGAAGAACATGAGGCGGCGGCAGCTCCATATCATAAAACGCGATGAATCCTTCTCTCTGATTTTTTTCTCCCCAAATAGGGTTATATAGAGTTGGAGTTGAGGTCGGCAGAGGTCCAAGGGGCCCACAAGCCCACTAGGCGCACCAATAATCTTGTGGCCTCTGGGTGGACCCCCTCTGGTTAATTCTTGCGCCAGTATTTTTTATATATTCCACCAAAATTCTCCGTAAATTTTCCGGTCAATCCGAGAACTTTAATTTCTGCACAAAAATAACACCATGGCAATTTTGTGGAAAACAACGTTAGTACGGGTTAGTTCCATTCAGATCATGCAAATTAGAGTCCAAAACAAGGGCAAAAGAGTTTGGAAAAGTAGATACGATGGAGACGTATCAACTCCCCCAAGCTTAACCCATTGCTTATCCTCAAGCAATTCAGTTTACAAACTGAAAGTGACAAAGAAATTTTTTTACAAACTCTCTTTGATCTTGTTGCTGCAAATATGTCTAACTGATGTTCAGGTTTTCAGCAAAGGTTATGAACTAACCATATTCACAATAACATTTAGGTCTCACATTTACTCATATCAATGGCATAATCAACTAGCGAGCATAATAATAAATCTTGGATGACAACAGTTTTTTCAAAACAATCATGATATAATATGACAAAATGGTATCTCGCTAGCCCTTTCTGAGACCGCTAAACATAAATGTAGAGCACCTCTGTAGACCAAGGACTGACTAGACATTATAATTCATGGCAAAAGAGATCCAGTCACACTCATACTCAACATCAATTAATAACAAAGCATATAAATGACAGTGGTGCTCTCGAGCTGGTGCTTTTTATAAGAGGATGATGACTCAACAATAAAAGTAAATAGATAGGCCCTTCTCAGAGGGAAGCAGGGATTTGCAGAGGTGCCAAACCTCGAAGCTTTAAAACATAGATGAATATAATTTTGAGCGGTATGATTTCATTGTCAACATCACGACCAAGAGATCACACTATCTTCCATGCTAGATACATTATAGGCGGTTCCCAAACAGAATGTTAAAGTTTTTACTCCCCCTCCACCAACAATCACACTCCACGGCTAGCCGAATTCACAGGCAACGTCCATACCAACAACAATCCTGGGAGAGTTTTGTTTTATGATTATATTTTGATTTGATTTTGAGCATGGAACTGGGCATCTCGATTACCAGCCACTTTATCATGAATGACAAGTGAATAAACACTCATCGTGAGAATAACCCACCTAGCATGGAAGATACTGACAGCCCCCAGTCGCTACATGAGCGATTCGGGCATACAAAAAAGATTATCATTTGAAGGTTTAGAGTTTGGCACATGCAAATTTACTTGGAATGGCAGGTAATTACCACATATAGGTAGGTATGGTGGACTCATATGGAAAAACTTTGGGTATATGGAAGTGAATGCACAAGCAGTATTCCCGCTTAGTACAAGTGAAGGCTAGCAAAAGATTGAGGAGCGACCAACTAGAAAGCGACGACAGTCATAAACATGCATTGAGATTAACCAACATTGAGTGCAAGCATGAGTAGGATATAAATCACCATGAACATAAATATCATGGAGGCTATATTGTTTTTGTTTCCACTACATGCGTGAACATGTGCCAAGTCAAGCCACTTGAATCATTCAAAGGAGGATACCATCCTATCATACTATATCATAACCATCTTAAAATGCATGTTGGCACTCAAGACAAACCATTATACACTGCTAGCTAATTAAGCATGGCATGAGTAACTGTAATCTCTAATTGTCATTGCAAACATGTTTCATTCATAATGGGCTGAATCAAGAACGATGAGGTAATCATATTTACAAAAACCAAATAGGTCGAGTTCGTACCAGCTTTTCTCCATCTCCATAACTTCATCAAACATCGTCATTATTGCCTTTCACTTGCACAACCGAACGATGTGAATAATAATAAGAGTGCACGTGCATTGGACTAAGGTAGAATCTGCAAACATTTATTCAAAGGAGAAGGCAAGGTAATATTTGTTCTTTGTTAGATCAACAATAATGCATATGAGAGCCACTCGACATTTTCATCGTGGTCTTCTCCTTACGACCCAAGGAAAAGGAAAAGAATTTCAAAGAAACACACTGAAATGTTTTTGGAGTTTTTGTTTTTCTGGAGAAAGTAAAATGAAAATGTGAAAAACTATTTACACGGGAAAGCTCCCAACAAGAAAAAGAAGAACGAGAAATCTTTTGTAGTTTCCTTTTAATACTAGTACTAAATAAACTAAAGAGAAAAAGGTAAAAAGAAGCGAGATCTATTTTCTTTGGGTTTTCTCAAAGTTTTTCAAACACACAAGAAGAAAGCAAGAAAAATAAACTAACATGGATAATACAATGGAAAAGTGTGAACACCGACAACTGGAATGAGTGTGTGAACATGAATGTAATGTCGGTGAGAAGTACGTACTCCCCCAAGCTTAGGCTTTTGGCCTAAGTTGGTCTAGGGCCACAGCTGGCCTGGATAGTATCCAAAGTCGTAGTTGGGGTTGTACTGAGTTGCGGCCGCTATCGCTTGGAGAGCTATCGCGTGGAGATGAGCGGCCTCTCCCTCTCTCTCATACTCGTCTGCCTCCTCTCTGGTTATGAAGTATCTTCATTTTACCTGAAAGTCAAAGAAGGCAGGAGCGGGAATCGTAATATAGAAGACGCGCTCCCTGTCAAAGATTAGTCGATACTGGAGGGGCTGTTCTCTCCTCTCAAGAAACAGGTAACGTACCATAGCATCATAACAAGGTAAACAGGTGGTAACTCAATGTCATTTTCTCTTATTGGTACCCCGAGATAATTAGCTAACCGGGCGGCATAAATTCCACCAAAGAAATCCCCATCCTTAGCATTATTATGTAACCGTCTTGCAATAATAGCCCCCAAGTTATATTGTTTATCACCCATTACCGCACTCTTGAGAACACTAAGATCTGATGCACAAAGGTTGCTATGATCATGTTTACCATTAATGCATCTACCTATGAAGAGAGCAAAATAGTGTATAGCAGGAAAGTGAATGCTCCTATAGTAGCTTGTGTGACATTTCTGGTTTCTCCTACAATAATGCTAGCAAGGAACTCAGAACAATTAGA
Organism: Triticum aestivum; assembly: GCF_018294505.1. Lineage (NCBI taxonomy): Eukaryota > Viridiplantae > Streptophyta > Magnoliopsida > Poales > Poaceae > Triticum > Triticum aestivum. Next base: position 292,876,365 of record NC_057802.1, on the reverse strand, counting down.
TTTACGAGGTTCACTATAGATTCCCCATTGCAAGATTTTGCATACTTCATTAAAATCTTCAAGGTCCATGCGAAATGATTTATCATATAGATTAAATAGAACAAAATGTGTATTGTGCTTGGATGTAAACTCAAATAACCGCACAAATGAATCAGTGAGGTGATAGTATTGCTGACAATTATCTGACATGAAGTCCTCAAGGCCAGCGTTTTGTACGTATGCATCAAATTCCTCCTTAAAACCTGCATGAGACATGAACTGGTCCGATGGCCATTCACAAGGCCGCACTAGAGCTTCCCTCAGTGGTTCAAGGTCTGGCTCACATATCGCACTAGAGCCTTGGGGCTTTCTTCATTGAGGAAACACCTTGGTATATTTTCCTAAACATTTTCTCCCTCTAATTTTTTTTCTAAAATTTTTAGTGACTCAAAATAAAAGTGAACAAAACTCAACAAGATTGATAGAAACTACTCCTACAAGTGTCTAGAGGATATATCATGTAACAAAACTACTTTGGACCACATAAATTTGTCATGAATGCTCAAGAACATGGTCACCACAGCAGTAAAAAATTGCAATATATAAAGCACTAGAAAAAAACTAATTGGACCATTGGAGGAGTCACATACCGAAAACAGTTTCGCAAATGGAGCTTTGAGCAAGGAGATCGAAAATGGCAGCAAGATGAGCAAGAACACGGGTTTGAGCAATGGTCGGATTTTTCTGGAGCAAGACGAAGTGGATGGGTGCTGGCATAAGTGAGGGGGGCCCACGTGGGACTCACAAGCCCTGTAGGCGTGCCCAGTGGTGGGCGTGCCCTGTGGGCTTGTGGCCCACTGGTGCACCCCCCTGATGTGTTTTCAGTGCCAAAAAATTCTTAAATATTGTAGAAACAATCATACTAAATTTTCAGGGCATTTGGAGAACTTTTATTTTCTGGTCATTTTTTATTGCATGGATAATTCAGAAAACAGAAAAGTAGTAGTATTTTTACTTTATTAAATCTAAATAATAGAGAGTAAAAGTTGGGTACAGAAGGTTGTGCTTCCTAAATTCATCCATCACATGTGCGTCAAAAGGAATCCATTAATAAGGTTGATCAAGTCTTATTAACAAACTTCTTCCGGATGACATGAAACCGGAGAATTTTCGAATAACACTAGGTTACTCAATGGGGATATGCATGTCCCCAACAATAAGAATATTATATTTCTTTTTGAAAGTAGGAAGAGGGAATTTAAAACCTCCAATAGCAATTGTTGGAATTTCTCCAATAGAGTTGATACTATTCACTTGAGGTTGTTTCTTCAGGAAGTGTACTGTATGCTCATTACCATTAATAAGAAAAGTGACATTGCCCTTGTTGCAATCAATAACAGCCCCTACAGTATTCAAGGGTCTACCAAGGATGATCAACATACTGTCGTTCGTGGGTATATCAAGAATAACAAAGTTCGTTAAAATAGTAACATTTGCGACTACTCAGGCACATCCTCACAAATACCGATGGGTATAATAGTTGATTTATTGACCATTTGCAAAGAGATTTCAGTTGGTGTCAACTTATTCAAATCAAGTCTATGATATAAAGAGAAAGGCATAACACTAACACCGGATCCCAAATCACATAAAGCAGTTTTAACATAGTTTCTTTTAATGGAGCATGGTATAGTTGGTATTCCAGGATCTCCTAGTTTCTTTTGTATTCCACCCTTAAATGTGTAATTAGCAAGTATGGTGGAAATTTCAGCTTCCTGTATCTTTCTTTTATTTGTAACAATATCTTTCATATACTTAGCATAATTAAGGAGACATTTTCATAATATCAGTCAAACACATACGCAAAAAGACATGTCTAAGCATTTCTGCAAAGCGCTCAAAATCCTCATCCTCCTTTTTATTGGATGGTTTAGGAGGAAAGGGAATGGGTTTCTGAACACATGGTTCTCTTTATTTACCATGTTTCCTAGCAATAAAGTCTCTTTTATAATATCTTTTATTCTTAGGTTGTGGGTTATCAAGATCAACAACAGGTTCTATCACTACGTCATTATCATTTCTAGGTTGAGCTTAAAAATGAACATCATCATTATCATTGTTACTAGGTTCATGTGTATCATCAGATTATGCCTCGACATTAGAAATAGAAATATCATTTAGGTTCTCAGGTGTGTCTATAGTAGGTTCACTAGAAGCATGCAAAGGCCTATCATTTTTCTTTTTTTAGATGGACTAGGTGCATCAGTATTAATTCTCTGAGAATCTTTCTCAACTCTCTTAGGATGGCCCTCGGGATACAAAGGTTCCTAAGTCATTTTACCACCTCTAATCATAACTCTAACAACATGATCATTGTTTTGTTATTCATCTCATTAAGCAAATCATTTTGTGCCTTGAGAACTTGTTCTACTTGAGTTTTGACCATGGAAGCATATTTACTAATAATCTTGAGATCATTAATAGTTCTACACATATAATCACCCAAGCGTTCAAGCATAGAAGCATTACGTTTCAATTGTCTACTAACATATGCATTGAAGTTTTGTTATTTAACAATAAAGTTATGAAATTCATCCAAGCATTGTCTAGCAGGTTTATCATAGGATATATCACCTTGATCAAACCTATAGAGAGAATTTACCTCTACTACCTGTGTCGGAACATTAAGACCATGTATTTCTTCAATAGGTGGTAAATTCTTAACATCTTCAGCCTTAACACCCTTTTCTTTCATATATTTCTTTGCCTCTTGCATATCTTCAGGACTGAGAAATAGAGTACCTCTCTTCTTCGGAGTTGGCTTAGGCGGTGGTTCGGGAAGAGTCCAATCATTATCATTGATCGATATATTATTCAATAATATTTTAGCTTGTTCAACAGTTCGTTCCCTGAAAACACAACCAACACAACTATCTAGGTGGTCCGTAGAAGCATCGGTTAGTCCATTATAAAAGATATCAAGTATTTCATTTTCTTGAGAGGATGACGAGGCAAAGCATTAAGTAATTGGAGAAACCTCCCCCAAGCTTGTGAGAGACTCTCTTCTTCAATTTGCACAAAGTTAAATATTTCCTATAAAGCAGCTTGTTTCTTATGAGCAGCAAATATTTTTTAGAGAATTAATATATCATATCTCGGGGACTACGCACACAACCAGGAGCAAGAGAATTAAACCATATCTTAGCATCACCCTTTAACAAGAAAGGAAACAACTTAAGAATATAGTAATAGCGAATTTTTCCTCATGAGCAAACAGGGTGGCTATATCATTCAATTTAGTAAGATGTGCCATAACAGTTACAATTTCATAGCTATGGAAAGGATCAGATTCAACCAAAGTAATTTACTCAAGATCGACTGAGAATTCATAATCCTTATCAGTAACAAAGATAGGTTAAGTATGATAACCCACAAGTATAGGCGATCGCAACAGTTTTCGAGGGTAGAGTATTCAAGCCAAATTTATTGATTGGACACAAGGGGAGGCAAAGAATATTCTCAAGTATTAGCAGCTGAGTTGTCAATTCAACCACAACTGAAAGACTTAATATTTGCAGCAAAATATTTAGTAGCAAACACTACTGCAGGATGGTCCAAACACGATAGTCGAATCAGAGACCCTTCGACGAAACTGTGTGTGATGCAATAATCGCAAACGGTGGTGTAAAAAACCGTCAAAAAGGTGCAAAATGTTTACGATGGCGGCAATATAAAACACGGTTCATATTAGATTTGTGTGTGTGATGAGTGGCAAACGGTTATGTCAGCGTTCTGGGAACAGGGCTACCCAGACTTGCCTGCCTGCGGCCCACGGCGTGGCTCCACCAATGGCCCGGTACGGCCCAGATTCGGCAGCAACAACTCAAGACCCTCGTGAGGGGCCAAGCCTCGCGAGGCGGACGACACCAAGACCTCCCTAGGGGCGGCCTCGCTAGGCTGGCTCCTGAGGAGCGGAGATATCTATGCAGGGGGCACCTCGTGAGGTTCACGTGACGTGAGCCGTGATAACCAAGGCCAGGCGGGTGCCAGCGGGCGCAGTGTACCAGTTTCCTCTTTGGTTCTAAAGAGGGAAGCGCAGGCGAGGAGTCCCGAGGCATCCGGCAAAGGTTTCCATATCGGTGCAACAAGACCAAGACTAGCAGGACGGCAGGATAGAGGTCACCGCGGAGCCCACGGCAGCATCACCGCCAGAGCCTTTGGCAGGCGAAGACTACTTTTGTAAGGATAACTTGTACTAGTTGTCTGTTGGGGAATGTAGTAATTTCAAAAAAAATCCTACGCACACGCAAGATCATGGTGATGCATAGCAACAAGATGGGAGAGTGTTGTCTACGTACCCTCGTAGACCGAAAGCGGAACCGTTAGCACAACGCGGTTGATGTAGTCGTACGTTTTCACGGTCCGACCGATCAAGTACCGAACGCACGGCACCTCCGATTTCAGCACACGTTCAGCTCGATGACGTCCCTCGAACTCCGATCCAGCCGAGCTTTGAGGGAGAGTTCCGTCAGCACGACGGCGTGGTGACGATGATGATGTTCTACCGACGCAGGGCTTCGCCTAAGCACCGCTACGATATTATCGAGGTGGATTATGGTGGAGGGGGGCACCGCACACGGCTAAGAGATCAAGAGATCAATTGTTGTGTCTTTGGGGTGCCCCCCTGCCCCCGTATATAAAGGAGCAAGGGGGGAGGCGGCCGGCCTAGGAGGAGGGCGCGCCAAGGGGGGAGTCCTACTCCCACCGGGAGTAGGACTCCTCCTTTCCTTGTTGGAGTAGGAGAAGGGAAGGGAGAAGGAGAAGGAAGGAAGAGGGCGCCCGACTCCCTAGTCCAATTCGGACTAGTCCATGGGGAGGGGTGCGGCCACCCTTTGGGGCCTTTCTCTCCTTTCCCGTATGGCCCATTAAGGCCCAATACGAATTCCCGTAACTCTCTGGTACTCTGAAAAATACCCGAATCACTCGAAACCTTTCCGATGTCCGAATATAGTCGTCCAATATATCGATCTTTACGTCTCGACCATTTCGAGACTCCTCTTCAAGTCCCTGATCTCATCCTGGACTCCGAACTCCTTCGGTACATCAAAATACATACACTCACAATATAACCGTCATCTAACTTTAAGTGCGCACCCTACGGGTTCGAGAACTATGTAGACATGACCGAGACATGTCTCCGGTCAATAACCAATAGCGGAACCTGGATGCTCATATTGGCTCCCACATATTCTACGAAGATCTTTATCGGTCAGACCGCATAACAACATACGTTGTTCCCTTTGTCATCGGTATGTTACTTGCCCGAGATTCGATCGTAGGTATCTCAATACCTAGTTCAATCTCGTTACCGGCAAGTCTCTTTACTTGTTCTGTAATACATCATCCCGCAACTAACTCATTAGTTACAATGCTTGCATGGCTTATAGTGATGTGCATTACTGAGTGGGCCCAGAGATACCTCTCCGACAATCGGAGTGACAAATCCTAATCTCGAAATACGCCAACCCAACAAGTACCTTTGGAAGCACCTGTAGAGCACCTTTATAATCACCCAGTTACGTTGTGACGGTTGGTAGCACACAAAGTGTTCCTCCGGTAAACGGGAGTTGCATAATCTCATAGTCATAGGAACATGTATAAGTCATGAAGAAAGCAATAGCAGAATACTAAACGATCGTGTGCTAAGCTAACGGAATGGGTCAAGTCAATCACATCATTCTCCTAATGATATGATCCCGTTAATCAAATGACAACTCATGTCTATGGCTAGGAAACATAACCATCTTTGATCAACGAGCTAGTCAAGTAGAGCATACTGGTGACACTCTGTTTGTCTATGTATTCACACATGTATCATGTTTCCGGTTAATACAATTCTAGCATGAATAATAAACATTTATCATGATATAAGGAAATAAATAATAACTTTATTATTGCCTCTAGGGCATATTTCCTTCAGTCTCCCACTTGCACTAGAGTCAATAATCTAGTTCACATCGCCATGTGATTTAACATCAATAGTTCACATCACCATGTGATTAACACCCATAGTTCACATCGTCATGTGACCAACACCCAAAGGGTTTACTAGAGTCAATAATCTAGTTCACATCGCTATGTGATTAACACCCAAAGAGTACTAAGGTGTGATCATGTTTTGCTTGTGAGATAATTTTAGTCAACGGGTCTGTCACATTCAGATCCGTAAGTATTTTGCAAATTTCTATTTCTACAATGCTCTGCATGGAGCTACTCTAGCTAATTGCTCCCACTTTCACTATGTATCTAGACCGAGACTTAGAGTCATCTAGATTAGTGTCAAAACTTGCATCGACGTAACCCTTTACGACGAACCTTTTGTCACTTCCACAATTGAGAAACATATCCTTATTCCACTAAGGATAATTTTGACCGCTGTCCAGTGATCTACTCCTAGATCACTATTGTAGTCCCTTGCCAAAATCAGTGTAGGGTATACAATAGATGTGGTACACAGCATGGCATACTTTATAGAACCTATGGCCGAGGCATAGGGAATGACTTTCATTCTCTTTCTATCTTCTGCCGTGGTCGGGCTTTGAGTCTTACTCAATTTCACACCTTGTAACACAGGAAAGAACTCTTTCTTTGACTGTTCCATTTTGAACTACTTCAAAATCTTGTTAAGGTATGTACTCATTGAAAAAACTTATCAAGCGTCTTGATCTATCTCTATAGATCTTGATGCTCAATATGTAAGCATCTTCACCGAGGTCTTTCTTTGAAAAACTCCTTTCAAACACTCCTTTATGCTTTGCAGAATAATTCTACATTATTTCCGATCAACAATATGTCATTCACATATACTTATCATAAATGATGTAGTGCTCCCACTCACTTTCTTGTAATACAGGCTTCACCGCAAGTCTGTATAAAACTATATCCTTTGGTCAACTTATCAAAGCGTATATTCCAACTCCGAGATGCTTGCACCAGTCCATAGATGGATCGCTGGAGCTTGCATATTTTGTTAGCACCTTTAGGATTGACAAAACCTTCTGGTTGCATCATATACAACTCTTCTTTAATAAATCCATTAAGGAATGTAGTTTTGTTTGTCCATTTGCCAGATTTCATAAAATGCGGCAATTGCTAACATGATTCGGACAGACTTAAGCATAGATACGAGTGAGAAACTCTCATCGTAGTCAACACCTTGAACTTGTCGAAAAACCTTTTTGCGACAATTCTAGCTTTGTAGATAGTAACACTACTATCATCGTCCGTCTTCCTCTTGAAGATCCATTTATTTTCTATGGCTTGCCGATCACCGGGCAAGTCAACCAAAGTCCACACTTTGATCTCATACATGGATCATCTCAGATTTCATGGCCTCAAGCCATTTTGAGGAATCTGGGCTCATCATCACTTCCTCATAGTTCGTAGGTTCGTCATGGTCAAGTAACATGACCTCCAGAACTGGATTACCGTACCACTCTGGTGCGGATTTCATTCTGGTTGACCTACGAGGTTCGGTAGTAACTTGATCGGAAGTTACATGATCATCATCATTAGCTTCCTCACTAATTGGTGTAGGAGTCACAGGAACAGATTTCTGTGATGAACTACTTTCCAATAAGGGAGCAGGTACAGTTACCTCATCAAGTTCTACTTTCCTCCCACTCACTTCTTTCGAGAGAAACTCCTTCTCTAGAAAGGATCCATTCTTAGGAACGAATGTCTTGCCTTCAGATCTGTGATAGAAGGTGTACCCAACAGTCTCCTTTGGGTATCCTATGAAGACATATTTCTCCGATTTGGGTTTGAGCTTATCAGGAAATGACAACTTTGATTTCTTGCCAAGCCACAGTTCATACGGTGTCGTCTCAAACGGATTTAGATGGTGCCCTTTTTTTACGCGAATGCAGCTGTCTCTAATGCATAACCCCAAAACTATAGTGGTAAATCGGTAAGAAACATCATATATTGCACTATATCCAATAAAGTACGGTTATGATGTTCAGACACACCATTATGCTGTAGTGTTCCAGGTGGCACGAATTTGTGAAACTATTCCACTTTGTTTTAATTGAAGACCAAACTCGTAACTCAAATATTTGTCTCCGCGATCAGATCGTAGAAACCTTATTTTCTAGTCACGATGATTTTCCACTTCACTCCGAAATTCTTTGAACTTTTCAAATGTTTCAGACTTATGTTTCATCAAGTAGATATACCCATATCTGCTCAAATCATCTGTGAAGGTCAGAAAATAACGATACCCGCAGTGAGCCTCAACACTCATCGGATCGCATACATCAGCATGTATTATTTCCAATAAGTCAGTTGCTCGCTCCATTGTTCCGGAGAACGGAGTCTTAGTCATTTTGCCCATAAGGCATGGTTCGCAAGTATCAAGTGATTCATAATCAAGTGATTCCAAAAGCCCATCAGCATGGAGTTTCTTCATGCGCTTTACACCAATATGACCTAAACGGCAGTGCCACAAATAAGTTGCACTATCATTATTAACTTTGCATCTTTTGGCTTCAATATTATGAATATGTGTATCACTACGATCGAGATCCAACGAACCATTTTCATTGGGTGTGTAACCATATAAGGTTTTATTCATGTAAACAGAACAACAATTATTCTCTAACTTAAATGAATAACCGTATTGCAATAAACATGATCAAATCATATTCATGCTCAACGCAAACACCAAATAACACTTATTTAGGTTCAACACTAATCCCGAAAGTATAGGGAGCGTGCGATGATGATAATATCAATCTTGGAACCACTTCCAACACACATCGTCACTTTACCCTTAACTAGTCTATGTTCATTCTGCAACTCCCGTTTCGAGTTACTACTCTTAGCAACTGAACCAGTATCAAATACCGAGAGGTTGCTACGAACACTAGTAAAATACACATCAATAATCTGTATATCAAATATACCTTTGTTCACTTTGCCATCCTTCTTATCCGCCAAATACTTGGGGCAGTTCTGCTTCCAGTGACCAGTCCCTTTGAAGTAGAAGCACTTAGTCTCGGGCTTAGGTACAGACTTGGGCTTCTTCACTTGAGTAGCAACTTTCTTGCCGTTCTTCTTGAAGTTCCCCTTCTATCCCTTTGCCCTTTTCTTGAAACTAGTGGTCTTGTTAACCATCAACACTTGATGCTCTTTCTTGATTTCTACCTTCGTCGATTTCAGCATCGCGAAGAGCTCGGGAATTACTTTCGTCATCCCTTACATACTATAGTTCATCACGAAGTTCTACTAACTTGGTGATGGTGACTAGAGAATTCTGTCAATCACTATTTTATCTGGAAGATTAACTCCCACTTGATTCAAGCGATTGTAGTACCCAGACAATCTGAGCACATGCTCACTGCTTGAGCTATTCTCCTCCATCTTTTAGCTATAGAACTTGTTGGAGACTTCATATCTCTCAACTCAGGTATTTGCTTGAAATATTAACTTCAACTCCTGGAACATCTCATATGGTCCATGATGTTCAAAACGTCTTTGAAGTCCCGATTCTAAGCCGTTAAGCATGGTGCACTAAACTATCAAGTAGTCATCATATTGAGCTAGCCAAACGTTCATAACATCTGCATCTGCTCCTACAATAGGTCTGTCACCTAGCGGTGCATCAAGGACATAATTCTCTCCTTTCCCGTATGGCCCATTAAGGCCCAATACAAATTCCCGTAACTCTCCGGTACTCCGAAAAATACCCGAATCACTCGGAACCTTTCCGATGTCCGAATATAGTCGTCCAATATATTGATCTTTACGTCTCGACCATTTCGAGACTCCTCGTCAAGTCCCTGATCTCATCCTGGACTCCGAACTCCTTCGGTACATCAAAATACATAAACTCATAATATAACCGTCATATAACTTTAAGCGTGTGGACCATACGGGTTCGAGAACTATGTAGACATGACCGAGACACGTCTCCGGTCAATAACCAATAGCAGAACCTGGATGCTCATATTGGCTCCCACATATTCTACGAAGATCTTTATCGGTCAGACCGCATAACAACATACGTTGTTCCCTTTGTCATCGGTATGTTACTTGCCCGAGATTCGATCGTCCGTATCTCAATACCTAGTTCAATCTCGTTACCGTTAAGTCTCTTTACTCGTTCTGTAATACATCATCCCGCAACTAACTCATTAGTTACAATGCTTGCAAGGCTTATAGTGATGTGCATTACTGAGTGGGCCCAGAGATACCTCTCCGACAATCGGAGTGACAAATCCTAATCTCGAAATACGCCAACCCAACAAGTACCTTTGGAAGCACCTATAGAGCACCTTTATAATCACCCAGATACGTTGTGACGTTTGGTAGCACACAAAGTGTTCCTCCGGTAAACGTGAGTTGCATAATCTCATAGTCATAGGAACATGTATAAGTCATGAAGAAAGCAATAGCAGAATACTAAACGATCGTGTGCTAAGCTAACGGAATGGGTCAAGTCAATCACATCATTCTCCTAATGATATGATCCCGTTAATCAAATGACAACTCATGTCTATGGCTAGGAAACATAACCATCTTTGATCAACGAGCTAGTCAAGTAGAGGCATACTAGTGACACTCTATTTGTCTATGTATTCACACATGTATCATGTTTCCGGTTAATACAATTCTAGCATGAATAATAAACATTTATCATGATATAAGGAAATAAATAATAACTTTATGATTTCCTCTAGGGCATATTTCCTTCATTGTCTCCCTTCAAAATTGGCCGTTGTGGGATCCCTTCCCGCCTACATTTGGGAAGAGGACCGGGGCCTCTATAAACTGACTGTGGATTGGATCCATTCCACGAAGACCATCTCACCAGCTCATCGAGCTCAAGAACACCTCTCCTCCTGAGGTTGTTCACCCATTGTACTAGTTCATCCTTAGCCCTCGAGGCAATCCACAACCACCACACTGGAGTAGGATACTACACCACACGGTGGCCTGAACCAGTATAAACCTTTGTGTCTCGTGTTCTTTTGGTTCGTCGAGCTTGGCCGTGGAATTGTTGTGTAGGCAGGCTGGGGAGAAAGAGTCCTTCATGCGCACCCCTTGGCGTAGTTATTGTGCTTAAATCATTTTTAGAGTTCTGTATTTTAGGAATGGTATGAAGAATATACAAGGCCCATGAAAGGCTGGCTAATTAAATGAAAGGATTTCGAACCAAAATCTTTGCTAATTCGACAAGGATTGTATTCTTTAATTATTTCTCTATTTTTTATTACTTAATTTAAGAATAAAAAAATTATTCTAATGAATTTTATTCTTCTTCTTCAGATTCAAAATAGAAGAATAAAAGAATAAGTAGAAGAATGGTCCGCGGAACCCTCAATCCGACATTTGGCGCGCAAGGTAGGGGTGCGCCGAAGCTTTTCCTCCGTCCATCCATGCACCGTTCCACCGCTTCCATGGCTGATGCTCGTCGAGCCCGTGCTGAGCGCCGAGCCGCTCTCAATGCTCGCGTCGCCCAGACGGCGCCCGTCAGCGGGCCTCCCCGTCGCTCTCCATCACCCGCTGCCAACGCCGCCACCGGCCCGGCAGGGAACGAGCAGTAGGCCTCATCGCTGCACCCCTCCGTGCGTCTGGACGGACGCACTACCACCCCATCGCTGACTCCAGCCGGTTCGTCATCCCATGCTCACTGCGGGCCCGCGGACGCGTAGGCTGCACTACTCATGGCGCGCGAGCTCCTGCGCTACCGCCCAGTCGATGACCTCCACGAGGACTGGCTTGACCGCATCGCCCAGCTCGTCAGCGCCGCCGGGGCTCTCCTGCACCATCCCTCTCACTGCCTCGTCCGCCTCCCGCTGCGGGCGACGTGGCTCACGGAGCGCCTCCACCACCTCCAAGTCAAGACGTCGCCCTCGCACCAAGACGCGCGGCCCCACGGCACGACCCACCGCGTAGGGCGCCAGCACATGAAGAAGGAAGCTGCTAGGAGGCCCCTCGGCCGCAAGAAGATGCTCCTGCACTCCCCGCACCACTGTGTCAAGACCGTGCGCCGCCTGCAGTGGTGGCGCATGGGTACCAAGACTAGGCTCTGCCTCCGTGACGGGCTCCAGTGACTACAGCAGGCTGCCGTGCCTTAACTCCCGAGCTGTGTAGCATCGTCTGGCCCGGGAAGTTCAAGCCCGATCTGCCTCCACGCTACGACGGCACCCCCGACCCTGCTGAGTTCCTGCAGCTCTATGAGTTGAGCATCGAGGCAGCCAACGGCGACGAGAAAGTCATGGCGAACTGGTTCCCCATGGCCCTCAAGGATGGCGCACGCTCGTGGCTCCTGAACTTGCCCACAGGATCGATCTCCTCCTGGGGCAAGATGCACGAGCGTTTCGTCGCCAACTTCCAGGACACTCGCGACCGACCGCGGCGCATCAAGCAGCAGCCAGGGGAAACCCTGCAAAAGTACATCCAGCGCTTCAACACTGTTCGCCTCAAGATCCCCAAGGTAATGGACGAGGCCATCATCTCCGCGTTCCCCGACGGCGTCCGCGACGTCAAGATGAAGGAGGAGCTCGCCATTCACGAAGACCTATGCACGGCCCTGGAGATGTTCAACATGGCAACCAAGTGCGCAAGAGCTGAGGAGGGGCGCCTCTCCCTCCTCGAGCTCCCAACTGCCGACCCAGAAGATAAGAAGGACAAGACCAAGGATGTGAAGCGCAAGGGGGTGGTCGTGCTCACGGCTGAGCCGGAGATGAAGCGCGGCTGCGACCACCCGGAGTCGTCCAAGGGCAGCCGCCCGTTCTGCACCTTCCACAACGTACACAACCACAACACAACGACTGTCAGGAGCTCAGGGCCATCCGCGATGGGCGCTTCGGTCGACGCCCCGAGCACAACGACCGAGGCTACGGCCGAGGAGGAGGACGAAGCAGATGACGCTGGGATGACCGAGGCCCTCTCCAGGAGTGGCGCGACCAGCCTCGTGAGGACTGCTCGCAGGACCAGCCTCGCGAGGGCGCTTGGAGGGACCAGCCTCGTGAGGACCGTCCTCAAGGCAAGGCTAGCGTCCCTCCGCTGCGACCACCGCCAAGAAGAAACGACGATCATCACCAGGACGAGGGGGCTGGGGGCTTCCAGGAGCCGCGCGCCATCGCCTGCATCTTAGGTGGCGCTCAGGCCCCAGCCTCCCAGTGCATCTTCAAACAGTTCGCTCGTGAGGTGAACGCGGCCCTCCCCAGGCTCGAGGCCATGCGCCCACTCACATGGTCCAAGTGCACCATCACCTTCAGCTCATCCGATCAGCTCAAGTGCGCGGCAACTGCCGGCGCCCTCCCAATGCTCTGCTCGCCCATCATCAGCAACGTCCTTGTCACCAAGACCCTCATCGATGGCGGCGCCGGACTCAACGTTCTCTCCATCAACACGTTTGACCGCCTCCAGGTGCCATATGATTAGTTGTAGCCGACCAAGCCCTTCTCAGGAGTAACCGACGGCTCCACCACCCCGATAGGGCAGATCCGCCTCCCTGTCACCTTTGGCAAGCGCGACAACTACCACACTGAGCTCATTGGCTTCGACGTCGCCCACATTCGCCTTCCGTACAACACCATCCTCGGGTATCCAGCCCTAGCCAAGTTCATGGCAGTGACTCATCATGGTTACAACGTTCTCAAGATGCCAGGGAGCTGCGGCGTCATCATGGTAGCCTGCGAAGAGAAGGACACGGCGTGCTCTCTCGAGCGTGCCTACCAGGCTGCAGCGGTCGAGGTCCCAGACAACGAAGGCACCATTTACCCTCCTGAGGCCGTCCCCAAGAAGAAAAAGCAGCTGCTCCACCAAGGGCCTCAGGAGAGCGGCGTCTCCAGCGGCACCACCACAGAACCTGCGCCCGCAGATGGGGTGCCTCCCTCCCTCGCATAGGAAGGCGCGCCCGACACCCTCCTCAAGCTGGGCTCGGGGGGTCTCTTCTGTAGGGCCTCGGACCTAGCCAACGTCATGAGGGAGGCGCTCGGGCGCCACGTGGAGGCATGCTTCACCGCACGCTTCCCTCATCAAGGCACAAGGCACGAGGTGCCTGGTGCTCAGGAGTTCATCACCAAGACCACCAAGGAGCTTCAAGAGGCAAGATTCATGCGCAGCGACCGCCGCCCACCACCTGGCGCAGCTCCTTGTCCTGGCGCGGACGACGAGCTGCGCGTCTGCATCGACATTCCAGGGCTCAACAGGGCCGCACCTCAGGAGCGCTTCTGGCCATCGCTCGTCGGTCGGTGTGAAGGTCCACCTCACAGCTATGTTCGCATGCCTTTCGGCTTGCTGAACGCGACTGTCACCTTCCAGCGCCACCTGGAGAGCATCCTGGCGGCCCAGGGAGCTAGGCACCAGGCGGTCTTGGCAGAGATGGCAACGGTCCTTCATGAGCCTCCCGGCCTCCGAGAGCATCCTGAGGCTCATGATCCTGGCAGCTCGTGAGGAACAACTTCTTCAACACGCGTCTTTAGCTACCCCAACACATCGTCGACAACGGTTCCAGGTGACATTTTCTGGTTTACTCAGCTGGGAGCGCCCCTCAGGCTGCATCATTCCCAGGTCGCACGGGCCTGTCCCTGCGACGTGTATCCTTTTGCATCTTTAGCTTACTCTGTTGGGGGCGCCCCTCGGGCTGCATCATCCCTAGGCCGCATGGGTCCGTCCCTGTTGCATGTATCATTCTTGCGTCTATCTGAACTAGCTTGCCTTCTCCTATGGGTCACCTTATGATTATCAGCTGTCAGTCTGGCACTTCGATGCCATGAACGTCGTACGCCCTTGCAAACCCACCCGCGACCGCCTCATGATTAAGGACTGGCACGGCGTATGTGCTTGGGTCAGTCCCTGCAGCGTCGCTAAACCCAAGAGGTTGAGCTCTGGCTCGCGGGCGAGTTCCCGTGTACGTCACCTCCCATGGCCCTTGGTGCTTGGTCCTCACATGATCTAATCACGGGCAGGTGAGCGGGGGCGCGCGACCCGGTGCCTCGTCACCACGGGAGCCGCGCGCCGGCTGTCCTTCTTGAGGACTTTTTGCATGAGAAGACTGGGCACGACATCTGTGCTCGGGTCCGTCCCTGCAGCATCGATAAACCCAACCACTGAGCTCTGTCTGGCGGGATAGTCCCATTCACGCCACCTCCTGGGATTGTTGGTGTCTGGCCTTCTCATGTGATCACCTCAAGAGATTCATTCGGCGCAGGTCACCTAACCATCTCGCAGGATCACCACAGCTGCCAAGAACCAAGATCAGGCGCAACCCGCCTTGAGGTAGGGCCTCGTGAGTCCTGTGCTGGCTCACGAGTGCTCAGACACACCTCGTCTAGCCCTGCCATGCAAGCCACGTGTCAGGGCGGGGCTGTACATGCCCCGGGGGCTTCACTCAGAAGGAGCCCCCACCCACGCACCAGTGGAAGCACCATGCTCCACGCTGGCAGTCGACACAGTCGAGGAGCGGCTATGCCCATGCAAGTGCAGAAGCGCTAGGCTCCACGTTGGTGATAAACAACTGGGGGCGGCCCCATGGCCATACCAACCCCAGGGAGCCCCCGGGCTCAGTGTCCAGCCTCATCGCAACGCTTCCCCTCGGGCGAGTCGCAGGGGGGGGGGGCTGGGCACGGGGGCTACGCTCGGGTCACACCCAAGCGTACGCCACCCTGCCAGGTCCCTCGGACCTGGTCGTCGCGTGCCCCTCCCGAGCGGGACCTCGGTGAGGACAGGTATGGAGGTCTGTTCGTACGTTAAGGGGGACTCCTGAGCATCACGCCTCAGGAGCCTAACTGGCCCCGTAGACCCTCACCCCTTGGTCTCGTCCTGGCGATCCGGACGACCCAATGGCGGCCGAGGCATGCGCGGAGCCGGGCCCTGCCGACACAGAACGCTAAGGCCTACTCTCACATTTCTTTCCCATAGGCTCTTTGAACGTCAAGGGGGACTCCCGAGCGTCGCGACTCAGGAGCCTAACTAGCCACGTAGCCCCTCACCCCTTGGTCTCGTCCTGGTGATCCGGACGACCTAGCGGTGGCTGAGGCATGCCCTGGGTTGGGCCCTGCCGATGCAGAACGCTAAAGGCAACGGGAAGGAAATCGCAGAATCCTAATAAGTTATTACAAAACATACTATTCTTCAACTACCAAACATAAATTTTAAACGCCTCCACGAGGCATGGTGCATGTTGCAAGAGAAAAAATTGGAAGAGGCACCGTCAGTAAGCCCCCTCGTCAGCCTTAGGCGCTGCCATCGCCCGTGAGGAGCGCTCCTTCGTTGACGGTGTTGCCATCGCCTGCGTCGTCCGCCGGAGCCGCAAGGCCAGTGGCACCATCAGTCGGGGGCGCAGGGTCGATGGCAAGGAACTTCTTCAACAGGGGCTCCACCTGGTCCTTCATGGCTTCGGCAGCAGCTCCGTAGCTTTCTTCGTCCATGGGCTTGAGCAGGACGCCGAGTTCAGCGTCAGGGTCGCGAAGATGAAGGTGGCGGAAGACGCGCGTCAGAGCTGAAGAGGAGAGCGCGCGGGCTTCCCCCTCCACCATGGGGCCGATCCCGTTGACGACGCCGTCGAGCGCCGTGACAAGCTGAGGGAGTAGCTGGGCAGGGCCTTCATCATCAGTCACCAACGGCTTCTCCAAGCCCTTCTCGTAGAGCTCCTGCAGTGCCTCATGGGACCTCAGCTCAAGAGATTTGAAGGCCACGCGATCCTCGGCAAGAACCTTCACCTTGGCCTCCAGCTGGACCTTCTCCGCCTCCACCTTCTTCTACAGCTCCTCTAGGCGGCTGCGTTCTGCGGCCTGCGCCCTCGCTGACTGCTCCAACTCGGCGTCACGGCCGGCGACCGCGTCTTCTCGGGCCCTCATCTTCTCCTCCCACGCCTGGCGATCTCGAGCCTCAACCGTGCGCTCGTTGCGCATGGTCTCCAGCTCGGCCTCCGCCAACCGGCAATGCTCCTGGGCGACCTCAGCATCTTTCAGCGTCGCGTCACGGTCGGCAGCGGCCAGGCCGGTGGCCTGCTCGCCCTCCTTGGAGGCCACTATGGCCTGGCTCCAGGCCGCCCTGACGGACGCGTCGGATCGCAGCCACGCCGAGTTCAACTCCAGGCGCCCTGACGCAAGGCGATGGTCGGCGCCCTAAAGATCGTCCTGGAGCTAGGTCAGCGCGGAAAGAGCCTCCCCCAGAGTGCCAGGCAAGGCAGAAGGGTCATGGCCCAACGGCGCGACAGGAGGAGGAGGAGGCAACGTCAATGCCAAGACCTGCGAGTTGGCAGCAACAGAAGAATTTGGGGGCTCCTGAACCTTCGGAACCTCAGCAGGCGAGTGGGCAGCGGGCACCTCCGGAGCCAGCTTGCCAGGAGGTCGCCTTCTCCTGAGGTTGGGCTTCCGAATCCCACGAGGATGTCCCGGCCGCTGAGGCGCGAGGGTCCCCACCGTCCTGCTGCGCGAGAGGAGGCGCGGCTGCAGCAGGCTGCTGAGCCCCATGGGTCGCGGCCGCCTCCCTCTTTTTCTTCGCCGCCAGCGTTAGCCTGATGGTACAAGGGAGAAGCGTCAAGAAGCAGCAGCAGAAGTAGCAGCAGGGTCGGGCGAGGTACTCACTGGTCTACGGCAGCATACGCCCTCGGCCTCTTCTGAAGCACCAAGCCCAGAGGCCTCGCGGCCAGTGGCGTGCTACCTCTTGAGCACTGCATTGGTTTTCCCTTGAAGAGGAAAGGGTGATGCAGCAAAGTAGCGTAAGTATTTCCCTCAGTATTGAGAACCAAGGTATCAATCCAGTAGGAGGCTACGCGCGAGTCCCTCGTACCTACACAAAACAAATAAATCCTCGCAGCCAACGCGATAAGGGGTTGTCAATCCCTTCACGGTCACTTACGAGAGTGAGATCTGATAGATATGATAGGATAATATTTTTGGTATTTTTGTGATAAAGATGCAAAGTAAAAGAAAAGCGAAGGAAATAACTAAGTGTTGGAAGATTAATATGATGAAGATAGACCCGGGGGCCATAGGTTTCACTAGTGGCTTCTCTCAAGAGCATAAGTATTTTACGGTGGGTGAATGAATTACTGTTGAGCAATTGACAGAATTGAGCATAGTTATGAGAATCTCTAGGTATGATCATGTATATAGGCATCACGTCCGAGACAAGTAGACCGACTCCTGCCTGCATCTACTACTATTACTCCACTCACCGACCGCTATCCAGCATGCATCTAGAGTATTAAGTTCATGAAAACAGAGTAACGCCTTAAGCAAGATGACATGATGTAGAGGGATAAATTCATGCAATATGATAAAACCCCATCTTGTTATCCTCGATGGCAACAATAAAATACGTGCCTTGCTGCCCCTACTGTCACTGGGAAAGGACACCGCACGATTGAACCCAAAGCTAAGCACTTCTCCCATTGCAAGAAAGATCAATCTAGTAGGCCAAACCAAACTGATAATTCGAAGAGACTTGCAAAGATAACCAATCATACATAAAAGAATCCAGAGAAGATTCAAATATTGTTCATAGATAATCTTGATCATAAACCCACAATTCATCGGTCTCAACAAACACACCGCAAAAAGAAGATTACATCGAATAGATCTCCACGAGAGAGGGGGAGAACATTGTATTGAGATCCAAAAAGAGAGAAGAAGCCATCCAGCTACTAACTATGGACCCGAAGGTCTGAAGTAAACTACTCACACTTCATCGGAGAGGCTATGGTGTTGATGTAGAAGCCCTCCGTGATGGATTCCCCCTCCGGCGGAGCTCCGGAACAGGCCCCAAGATGGGATCTCGTGGGTACAGAAGGTTGTGGTGGTGGAATTAGGTTTTTTGGCTCCTCATCTGATCGTTTGGGGGTACGTAGGTATATATAGGAGGAAGGAGTACGTCGGTGGAGCAACAGGGGGCCCACGAGGGTGGAGGGCGCGCCCTGGGGGGTAGGCACACCCCCTACGTCGTGGCCTCTTGGAAGCTTCTCTTACGTAGGGTCCAAGTCTCCTGGATCTTGTTCGTTCCAAAAATCACGCTCCCGAAGGTTTCATTCGGTTTGGACTCCGTTTGATATTATTTTTCTGCGGAACTCTGAAATAGGCAAAAAACAGCAATTCTGGGCTGGGCCTCCGGTTAATATGTTAGTCCCAAAAATAATATAAAAGTGAACAATAAAGCCCAATAATGTCCAAAACAGAAGATAATATAGCATGGAGCAATCAAAAATTATAGATACGTTGGAGACGTATCAAGCATCCCGAAGCTTAATTCCTGCTCGTCCTCGAGTAGGTAAATGATAAAAACAGAATTTTTGATGCGGAGTGCTACTAGGCATAATTTCAATGTAATTCTTCTTAATTGTGGTATGAATATTCAGATCCAAAAGATTCAAGATAAAAGTTCATATTGACATAAAAATAATAATACTTCAAGCATACTAACTAAGCAATTATGTCTTCTCAAAATAACATGGCCAAAGAAAGTTCATCCCTACAAAATCATATAGTCATGCTCCATTTTCGTCACACAAGAATGCTCTCATCATGCACAACCCCGATGACAAGCCAAGCAATTGTTTCATACTTTAGTAATCTCAAACTTATAAACCTTCACGCAATATATGAGCGCGAGCCATGGACATAGCACTATGGGTGGAATATAATATGATGATGGGGGTTATGTGGAGAAGACAAAAAAGGAGAAAGTCTCACATCAACGAGGCTAATCAATGAGCTATGGAGATGCCCATTGATTGATGTTAATGCAAGGAGTAGGGATTGCCATGCAACGGATGCACTAGAGCTATAAATGTATGAAAGCTCAACAAAAGAAACTAAGTGGGCGTGCATCCAACTTGCTTGCTCACGAAGACCTAGGGCACTTGAGGAGGCCCATTGTTGGAATATACAAGCCAAGTTATATAATGAAAAATTCCCACTAGTATATGAAAGTGATAAAACAAGAGACTCTCTATCATGAAGATTATGGTGCTACTTTGAAGCACAAGTGTGGCAAAGGATAGTAACATTGTCCCTTCTCTCTTTTTCTCTTTTTTTGGGCCTTCTCTTTTTTTATGGCCTTTCTCTTTTTTTCCTTTTTTTATATTTTTTTAATTCCTCACTTGGAACAATGCTCTAGAAAATGATGATCATCACACTTCTATTTATTTACAACTCAATGATTACAACTCGATACTAGAACAAAGTATGACTCTATATGAATGCCTCCGGCGGTGTACCGGGATATGCAATGAACCAAGAGTGACATGTATGAAAGAATTATGAATAGTGGCTTTGCCACAAATACTATGTCAACTACATGATCATGATAAGCAATATGACAATGATGAACGTGTCATGATAAATGGAATGGTGGAAAGTTGCATGGCAATATATCTCGGAATGGCTATGGAAATGCCATAATAGGTAGGTACGGTGGCTGTTTTGAGGAAGATATAAGGAGGTTTATGTGTGAAAGAGCGTATCATATCACGGGGTTTGGATGCACCGGCGAAGTTTGCACCAACTCTCAATGTGAGAAACGGCAATGCACGGTACCGAAGAGGCTAGCAATGATGGAAGGGTGAGAGTGCGTATAATCCATGGACTCAACATTAGTCATAAAGAACTCACATACTTATTGCAAAAACCTACAAGTCATCAAAAACCAAGCACTATGCGCATGCTCCTAGGGGGATAGATTGGTAGGAAAAGACCATCGCTCGTCCCCGACCGCCACTCATAAGGAGGACAATCAAAGAACACCTCATGTTTCAAATTTGTTACATAACGTTTACCATACATGCATTCTACGGGTCTTGCAAACTTCAACACAAGCATTTCTCAAATTCACAACTACTCAACTAGCACGACTTTGATATTATTACCTCCATATCTCAAAACAATCATCAAGCATCAAACTTCCCTTAGTATTCAAAATGAAAGCTGAATAAAACTATTGCTTATTGATGATTTGGTGCGGCATACAAGAGTATATATGAGGGTACAAACTGACTTGGGGTAGGGGTACAAAACTAATTTGGACTAGAAGTCGTATACCATAATGACTACTCTAACATCCCCCCGCAGTATCAACGGCAGGCTCGACGACATTGAGACTGAAACAGATATCTTGAAACGGCTTAGTAGGCAGTGCCTTGGTGAAAATCTCAGCAACCTTTTCACGAACAAAATGAATATCAATCTCAATATGCTTTGTGCGTCGGTGTTGAACTAGATTGCTGGTCATGTAGACTGCTGATATGTTGTCACAGTAGACAATAGTGGCCTGCTCAATAGGCCTGTGTAGCTCGGAGAGTAACTGCCGAATCCAGATTGTATCTGCAACGGCATGTGCCACAGCGCGATACTCAGCCTCGGCCGACGAACGTGAGACTGTAACCTGTCTTTTCGAAGACCAAGAAATCAAATTGTTACCAAGAAAAACACAAAAACCGGAAGTGGACCTTCGAGTGTCAAGACAACCAGCCCAGTCTGCATCAGAGTATGCGGTAAGCGAGTTTGGAGAAGAATTATTGAGGTGGAGACCATTATTGAGAGTTCCTTTTAAATACCGAAGAATGCGTTTAACATGATTATAGTGAGGAACCCGGGGATCATGCATATAGAGACATGCTTGTTGAACAGCAAAAGAGATTTCAGGACGAGTAATGGTGAGATATTGGAGAGCACCTGTTAGGCTACGATAGAGAGTAGGATCGGAAAAGGGTTCACCGGTAGCCGAAAGTTTAAAACTAGTATCGACAGGAGTGCGAGATGATTGACAGTCAAGCATACCAACACGATTAAGAAGATCAAGAATATACTGGCGTTGGGAAAGAAAAAGGCTGGTGGAATCTCGAACAACAGCAATGCCTAAGAAATGATGAAGGAGTCCTAGGTCAGTCATAGAAAATTCAGATCTAAGAAGAGAGACAATATGATCTAAGAACTTTTGAGAGGAGGCGGTAAGAATGATATCATCTACATAGAGAAGTAAATAGGCAGTATCAGAAGTCTGATGATACACAAAAAGAGAGGTGTCGGAGAGAGATGGAGTGAAGCCTATTGTTTGAATGAAGGAGGAGAAGCGTTGAAACCAAGCTCGTGGGGCCTGTTTAAGACCGTAGAGAGATTTCTGAAGAAGACATACATGAGTTGGAAAGGATGGATTTTCAAAACCCAGAGGTTGCTGGCAGTAGACAGTTTCTTGAAGGGAACCATGGAGGAAAGCATTTTTAACATCAAGTTGGTGAATGGGCCATGAAGAGGAGACAGCAACACTAAGAACGGTGCGAATGGTGCTAGGTTTAACAACAGGAGAGAAGGTTTCTTCGTAATCAATTCCTTGTTGCTGAGAAAAGCCACGACAAACCCACCTGGCTTTATATCGTGAGAGGCTCCCATCGGAGTGGAACTTTTGGCGGAAAATCCGTTTGCCAGAAACAATATTTGTATTGGGAGGACGAGGAACAAGTTGCCAGGTGTTGTTTTGAAGTAAAGCATTATATTCTTCTTGCATGGCAGCGGCCCAATTGGGATCAAGTAGAGCAGTTTTGTAATTCTTTGGAAGAGAAGTGAGAGATACGGAGGTATGAAGGTTTAGGCGGTCTTGGGGTTGATGAAATCCTGATTTGGCCCTAGTACGCATGCGATGATCATTAATCGGGGCTGCTGTAGGAATAGCACGAGGGGGTAAGGTGGGTACTGGTGAGTCCGGCGCAGCGGAAGAGTCGGACGAAGGAGTAGGGCTGGGTGGTGGAGTGGGAGTAGGGGCCGGGGGTGTTGGGGAGGGAGCAGGGGTCGGGGGTGTTGGGGACGTCTTGGGTGGGGTGAGTGTATGGTTGGGATTGGCTATGGTGGGTGTTAATGGTGGTGGTGAAAAGTTGTGTTCGGCAGGTAGGGGAGTATATAGTTGGAAAGGACGGGGAGAGGGGGTGTTTGCGAAGCTAGGGGTGTTGGATGGTGTAGTAGTGCGTTGTGAGAAAGGAAAAATGTGCTCAGCAAACGTGACATGACGAGAGACATGAACGTGTCCGGTGTGAAGGTCGAGACAGCGATAGCCTTTGTGCTTGTCAGAGAAGCCGAGAAAAGCACATGGGATAGAGCGTGGTGACAATTTATTTGCAGAAGTGGCGTAGGCATTGGGAAAACAGAGATAGCCGAAAACACGAACCGCGGAGTAGTCGGGGTGAAAAAGAAAGAGGGAATAATAGGGAGTAGTGTTGGGTTCAGTTTTAGATGGTCGAATATTTAGAAGGAAGGTGGCCATGTGTAGGGCTTCAGCCCAAAACTTGGGAGGCATAGATGATTGAATGAGGAGAGTGCGAACTATATCATTGAGGGTGCGAAGAGAGCGTTCTGCTTTACCATTTTGAGGGGAGGTGTAGGGACATGAGAACCTAAGCAGGATGCCATGTTGTAAGAAGAAAGTACGATTTTTAATGTTATCAAACTCGCGACCATTGTCACATTGGATAAAGCGAATTGGGAGGAAGAAGTGAATAGACACATAGCGTTGAAAATTAAGGAAAAGAGAATGGACCTCGGATTTGTTGCGTAGAGGAAAAGTCCAGACAAAGTGGGTGAAATCATCTAGGATAACAAGGTAGTATTTAAAACCTGAAACACTTGCAATGGGAGAGGTTCATAAATCACAATGTATTAATTCAAAGGGATAAGTGCTACAAGAACTAGAGGAACTAAAGGGAAGACGCACATGTTTGCCTAATTGACAAGACTCGCAAAACACAGAATTATGAGAGTCCCTATTATGGTAAATTCACTAAGCATAGAAGCAAAGACGGCGGGGTTGGGATGGCCCAAGCGATGATGCCAGAGATCGACGGAGGCCAGCATGGATGTTGGAGGGGTGGCAGCAGGAACTCCATTAAGAGAATAAAGATCACCGGAGCTATTGAAGCGAGCGATCTCGGCCTTGGTCAGGTAATCCTTCACAGATAAACCAAAAGGGTCAAATTCAGCCGAAACTAGATTGTCGCAAGTAAATTGGCGAACAGAGATAAGATTTTTAATGAGGGCGGGTGCAACTAGAACATCGCGAAGTAAAAGAGGTTTGGTGGAAGAGGGAAGTTGAGCCTGACCAACACAATATATAGGAATAGATGATCCATCTCCAAGGATAATGGAAGGGAAAGGAGATTTAGTGCAAGAAGATAACCAATTACTAGATGCAGACATATGACTAGAGGCCCCTGAATCAAAGATCCAATCCGTACCTGAGTTTCCTTGTGCAGCAAAGTTATTCATGGCCTGGAGAAAGGCAGCTTGATCCCAGCTCGGCGTCGCAGGTGAGGGTGGCGTCGGAAGCAGTGCCGGCGGATACGATGGTGAAGGCAGTAGGGCCGGCTGGGGAGTGTAGTAGGCATTGGCCAGCTGTGGTGGGGGTGGCGTCGGGAGCACGGCCGGCTGAGGTGTGTAGTAGGCGCCGCCTTCGGTGCTGTAATGACCATAAGGAGCATACGTCGGGGCGGCGTGATAGGCATTGGCCGGCTGTCGGGGGTTGAGAACCCCGGGAGCACCAGTAGGCGGCCGAAGGCCGGGTTGCCAGGCACCTGAGTATGCCGGCGGAGCACCGAGGGTGGACGGAGCGGACCAGGGCATGGGCCATGCTTGAACAAGCCCCGTCCAAGGATCATGAGGAGGCCGCCATGCAACCGCAGATGGAGCACTGGTGGGTGGTGCAGGACTCGGTGCTGGTGATGTCGTAGGCGGAACCGAACGAGTCGACGGCGGCCTGTAGATAGGGTTTTTGCCGCGGTAGTTCGGACTAGGACTCCAGCCTGGGGGCGGTTGAACAGATGACGATGCGGACGGCCCGGCGGCAGGAGCCGGCCTGTAAGGCGGCGCTGGTGTAGACGGCAGAGGAGGATGAGCCGCAGCATGAAAGACCTTGGGGCGAGAGTCCTTGCGAGCTTGTGTTTCCGCCGCGAGTTGTAGCAAGGAACGAACTTCAGCAAAGGTAGGAAGGGGCCGTATCATCGGTATGAACGAGGCTTGCTTGTCAAAGTCTTCGCTGAGGCCGACGACGACGATATTGATTAGCTGTGAGTCGCTAACTGTATCGCCGAGTTCGCGGAGCTCATCACCAATGGTCTTAACGCGCTGGCAGAACAGGTTCACCGGGGCGTCTCCTTGCACCATATTGCGAAGCTCGGTGTGGAGAGCGTTTTTCCGAGCGTCGGTGTTGCTTTGGAAGAGCTGACGGAGGGAGTGCCAGATGTTGGTAGCGGTGGCGCCGTCGTGATCGAGCATATTGAAGATCTCGATGGTGATGCAGGTGTAGAATGACTGGACGATCGCGAGATCGTCTTTCAACCATTGCGGATCGTCGGCGCAGGGAGGACAGTTGGCGGCGACATGCGAGCGCAGGTTGCAGCGGCCGAGGTGGAGATCGAAGAGATGTCACCAATGGTAGTAGTTGTGGGCGGCGAGATCAAGAACTATGGGGATGTAGGGGCTGACGTCGGAGATTGTGTCAGCAAGAGATATTGGTGCGGCGAGGATGGGTGCAGGGTAGTTTTGTGGAGCTATGGTGAGGGCCGAGAGAGAAGTGGCCGCGGCGTTGGCAGCCTTGGCGATGAGTGCGGCCCGGCGCTCGAAGTAGCCGGGCGGCGGCGGCGGCGGTGGCGTTGGCGGAGCCATACCCTAAACCCTGGGACCGGTATCTGATACCATGAAAGCTGAATAAAACTGTTGCTTATTGATGATTTGGTGCGGCATACAAGAGTATATATGAGGGTACAAACCGACTTGGGGTAGGGGTACAAAACTGACTTGGACTAGAAGTCGTATACCATAATTACTACTCTAACACAAAACACTCATAAGAAAGTTTTTACTAAACTTGAATACCTAGCATATTAGGATTATTTAAGCAAATTACCATGCTATTTAAGACTCTCAAAATAATCTAAGTGAAGCATGAGAGACCAATAGTTTCTATAAAACAAATCCACCACCGTGCTCTAAAAGATATAAGTGAAGTACTAGAGCAAAACTATATAACTCAAAAGATATAAGTGAAGCACATAGAGTATTCTAATAATTTCCAAATCATGCATGGCTCTCTCAAAAGGTGTGTACAGAAAGCATGATTGTGGTGAACTAAAAATCAAAGACTCAAATCATACAAGACGCTCCAAGCAAAACACATATCATGTGGTGAATAAAAATATAGCTCCAAGTAAAGTTACCGATGGAAGTAGATGAAAGAGGGGATGCCTTCCGGGGCATCCCCAAGCTTTGACTTTTTGGTGTCCTTAGATTATCTTGGGGGTGCCATGGGCATACCCAAGCTTAGGCTCTTGCCACTCCTTGTTCCATAATCCATCAAATCTTTCACCCAAAACTTGAAAACTTCACAACACAAAACTTAACAGAAAATCTCTTGAGCTCCGTTAGCGAAAGAAAACAAAACACCACTTCAAGGTACTGTAATGAACTCATTCTTTATTTATATTGGTGTTAAACCTACTGTATTCCAACTTCTCTATGATTTATAAACTATTTTATTAGCCATAGATTCATCAAAATAAGCACACAACACACGAAAAACAGAATCTGTCAAAAACAGAACAGTCTGTAGTAATCTTTAACTAACGCAAACTTCTGGAACTCCAAAAAATTAGCCAAAACAGGACGACCTAGACAATTTGTTTATTGATCAGAAGCAATTGGAATCAGTATTGTATCACGTTCTGGTGATTTTTAACAATTGTTTTCGTGAACAGAAAGTTTCTGGAAATTTCTGCAAGATCAAATAAGTATCATCCAAGAAGATCCTATAGGTTTAACTTGGCACAAACACTAATTAAAACATAAAAAAACATCTAACCAGAGGCTAGAACAAATATTTATTCCTAAACAGAAGCAAAAGCAACAAAACTAAAAATAAAATTGGGTTGCCTCCCAACAAGCGCTATCGTTTAACGCCCCTAGCTAGGCATTGATAATTTTAATGATGCTCGCATAAAAGACAAGAATTGAAACGCGAAGAGAGCATCATGAAACACGTGACAAACACATCTAAGTCTAACATACTTCCTATGCATAGGCATCTTATAGAAAAACGAATTATCATAGCAAGCAAAAACTAGCATATGCAAGGAAGCGGAAAGGAACAATAGCAATCTCAACATAACGAGAGGTAATTTAGCAACATGAAAATTTCTATAACCATATTTTCCTCTATCATAATAATTACATGTAGGATCATAAGAAAATTCAACAATATAGCTATCACATAACATATTCTAAACACGATCCACATGCATGCGAAGTTGACACTCTTCCAAAATAGTGGGATTATCATTAACTAAAGTCATGACCTCTCCAAGCCCACTTTTATCAAAAATTTCATAAGATTGATCAAAATCCAAATATGTGGGATCTAAAGTTTACACTCTTCCAAACCCACTTTCAATATTATTGCAAACACTATTATCAATCTCATATTCATCATGGGGCCTAAATAAATTTTCAAGATCATAATAAGAATCACCCCAATCATGATCATTGCAACAAGTAGTAGACATAGCAAAACTAGCATCCCCAAGCTTAGGGTTTTGCATATTATTAGCATGATTTACATCAAGAGAATTCATAGTAAAATCATTGCAATCATGCTTTTTATTCAAGGAGCTATCGCGAATCTCTTCATAAATTTCTTCATCATAATTTTCAGATTCACGAACTTCAAGCAAAACATCATAAAGATAATCTAGTGCACTCAACTCACTAGCAATAGGTTCATCATAATTGGATCTCTTAAAGAGATTAGCAAGGGGATGAGGATCCATAAACTTTTAGAAAGCGAAGATGCAAGCAAAAAGAAGGCACATGGTAACACAAGATCGAACGGAAGGAGGGCGAAGAAAAGGCAAAGGGTGAAGTGGGGGAGAGCAAAACGAGAGGCAAATGGCAAATAATGTAATGCGGGAGATAAGGGTTTGTGATGGGTACTTGGTATGTTGACTTTTGCGTAGACCTCCTCGGCAACGGCGCCAGAAATCCTTCTTGCTACCTCTTGAGCACTGCGTTGGTTTTCCCTTGAAGAGGAAAGGGTGATGCAACAAAGTAGTGTAAGTATTTCCCTCAGTTTTGAGAACCAAGGTATCAATCGAGTAGGAGGCTACGCGCGAGTCCCTCGTACCTACACAAAACAAATAAATCCTCGCAACCAACGCGATAAGGGGTTGTCAATCCCTTCACGGTCACTTACGAGAGTGAGATCTGATAGATATGATAGGATAATATTTTTGGTATTTTTGTGATAAAGATGCAAAGTAAAATAAAAGCAAAGTAAAAAGCAAAGGAAATAACTAAGTGTTGGAAGATTAATATGATGAAGATAGACCCGGGGGCCATAGGTTTCACTAGTGGCTTCTCTCAAGAGCATAAGTATTTTACGGTGGGTGAACGAATTACTGTTGAGCAATTGAAAGAATTGAGCATAGTTATGAGAATATCTAGGTATGATCATGTATATAGGCATCACGTCCGAGACAAGTAGACCGACTCCTGCTTGCATCTACTACTATTACTCCACTCATCGACCGCTATCCAACATGCATCTAGAGTATTAAGTTCATGAAAACAGAGTAACGCCTTAAGCAAGATGACATGATGTAGAGGGATAAATTAATGCAATATGATAAAAAACCCATCTTGTTATCCTCGATGGCAACAATACAATACGTGCCTTGCTGCCCCTACTGTCACTGGGAAAGGACACCGCAAGATTGAACCCAAAGCTAAGCACTTCTCCCATTGCAAGAAAGATCAATCTAGTAGGCCAAACCAAACTGATAATTCAAATAGACTTGCAAAGATAACCAATCATACATAAAAGAATTCAGAGAAGATTCAAATATTGTTCATAGATAATCTTGATCACAAACCCACAATTCATCGGTCTCAACAAACACACCGCAAAAAGAAGATTACATCGAATAGATCTCCACGAGAGAGGGGGAGAACATTGTATTGAGATCCAAAAAGAGAGAAGAAGCCATCTAGCTACTAACTATGGACCCGAAGGTCTGAAGTAAACTAATCACACTTCATCGGAGAGGCTATGGTGTTGATGTGGAAGCCCTCCGTGATGGATGCCCCCTCCGGCGGAGCTCCGGAACAGGCCCCAAGATGGGATCTCGTGGGTACAGAAGGTTGCGGCGGTGGAATTAGGTTTTTTGGCTCCTCATCTGATCGTTTGGGGGTACGTAGGTATATATAGAAGGAAGGAGTACGTCGGTGGAGCAACAGGGGGCCCACGAGGGTGGAGGGCGCGCCCTGGGGGGTAGGCGCGCCCCCCTACCTCGTGGCCTCCTAGAAGCTTCTCTTATGTAGGGTCCAAGTCTCCTGGATCTTGTTCGTTCCAAAAATCACGCTCCCGAAGGTTTCCTTCCGTTTGGACTCCGTTTCATATTCTTTTTCTGCGAAACTCTGAAATAGGCAAAAAACAGCAATTCTGGGCTGGGCCTCCGGTTAATAGGTTAGTCCCAAAAATAATATAAAAGTGAATAATAAAGCCCAATAATGTCCAAAACAGAAGATAATATAGCATGGTGCAATCAAAAATTATAGATACGTTGGAGACGTATCATGGCGCCGGCGCGCAAACCCCTGGGGCTGACGAGGGTGCGGTGGCCAGATCTGCAGCAGTGCAGGCCGGCGACGAGCCGGCTGCACCGCCTCGAGGAATCAGCGCCGACCTGGCCCTCTTGGGGACCCCGGTCTGCGGCTTCTTCAGGGAGGGGTGAGGGAGTCCTGGATTAGGGGGTCCCCGGACAGCCGGACTATATACTTCTGCCGGACTGTTGGACTATGAAGATACAAGACTCAAGACTTCGTGTCGTGTCCGGATGGGATTCTCCTTGGCGTGGAAGGCAAGCTTGGAAATACGGATATGTAGATCTCCTCCCTTGTAACCGACTCTGTGTAACCCTAGCCCCCTCCGGTGTCTATATAAACCGGAGGGTTTTAGTCCATAGGACAACAACAATCATACCATAGGCTAGCTTCTAGGTTTTAGCCACTATGATCTCGTGGTGGATCAACTCTTGTAATACTCATATCATCAAGATCAATCAAGCAGGAAGTAGGGTATTACCTCCATCGAGAGGGCCCGAACCTGGGTAAACATCGTGTCCCCCGCCTCCTATTACCATCCGCCGTAGACGCACAATTCGGGACCCCCTACCCGAGATCCGCCGGTTTTGGCACCGACATTGGTGCTTTCATTGAGAGTTCCACTGTGCCGTCATCGTAAGGCTAGATGGCTCCTTTGATCATCGGCAAGATGCGATCCAGGGTGAGGTTTTCCTCCCCGGACATATCTTCGTATTCGGCGGCTTCGTACTACGGGCCAACTTGCTTGGCCATCTGGTGCAGATCGAGAGCTATGCCCCTGGCCATCAGGTCAGGTTTGGAAACTTGAACTATATTGCCGACATCCGTGGAGACTTGATCTTCGACGGATTCGAGCCCATGTCAGGTGCGCCGCACAATCACGACGAGCATGATTTAGCTCTGCCGTCGGACAGTGTTCGGGAGATCGCACTTGCAACTACTCCGGCCCTCAATCCGGAACAAATTGCGCCATCTGAGGACGGGTGGATGGACTCCACCATGGAGGCCGCACACTCAGCGGCGATAGAACCGAATACTGACTTCACCTCCTCCAAGACCCGAGTTGCCGGACCATTGGATTCGTCCCCGGCCATGGGCTCCGAGCTGCCTGCGTCCGTGCCTATCGAATCCGATTGGGCACCAATCATGGAGTTTACCTCCGCGAATATCTTTCAGCACTCACCCTTTGGCGATGTGCTAAACTCGTTGAGGTCTCTCTCCCTATCAGGAGACCCTCAGCCGAACTATGTCCGGCTAGAATGGGATGCGGACGACGGAGAAATTCGCTCCCCACCCACCACCCACTTAGTAGCCACTGTCGACGATTTAACCGACATGCTCGACTTCGGCTCCGAAGACATCGACGGTATGGACGACGATGCAGGAGATGAACAAGAATCACCGCCCACAGGGCGCTGGACCGCCACCTCATCATATGACATATACATGGTGGACACCCCCAAAGAAGGGGATGGCGACAAGACAACGGAGGATAATCCCTCCAAGAAGCAATCCAAGCACCGGCGGCGCCGCTCTAAGTCTCGCCATAGCAAAAGCAGAGATACCAGCACAAGAGACAATAACGCTCCGGATAGTGCCGAAGATGATGATAATCCCCTCCAGCCAGACCTCGAGCAGGAGGAGGAACAAGCTAGCCCTCCGGAACAAGCAGCAGACGGAGAATCAGAGGATGACAATTACATGCCTCTCTCCGAAGACGAGGCGAGCCTCGGCGACGAAGAATTTATCTTGCCTGAGGATCCCGTCGAGCAGGAGCGCTTCAAGCGCCGGCTTATAGCCACAGCAAACAGCCTGAAGAAAAAGCAACAACAACTTCAAGCTGATCAAGATCTGCTAGCAGATAGATGGACTGAAGTCCTGGCGGCCGAAGACTATGAACTCGAGCGCCCAACCAAGAGTTACCCAAAGCGCAGGTTGCTACCCCAACTCGAGGAGGAAGCATTGAAACCTACATCACCAGTGTATGATGCGGCTGATCGGCCACCTCGTGGCCGAGACAGAGAGGCTTATCAGCCCGAAGTACAGCCCGCACCCCGCCGCCATTCAAACAAAAATACCAAGGCCCGGGGTAACACGCGGAACCTGCGAGACGAATTGGAAAACAAAGAAAAACATGCAAGATCGATCTACGGATCACGGGGGCGCGCCCCAACGCGGGACGATGACCGTCACGCCGGATATGCTAAAAGCTAATCCGGCCGGGCCGAATACAGCAGACAGGACTCGTATGAACTGCATCGTGATATATCCCGGCACAGAGGCGCCGCACACCCCCTATGCTTCACTGATGAAGTAATGGATCACGAATTCCCAAAAGGGTTTAAACCCGTAAACATTGAATCATATGATGGTACTACAAACCCCGCGGTATGGATAGAAGACTTCTTCCTCCACATTCACATGGCCCGCGGGGATGATTTACATGCCATCAAGTATCTCCCGCTAAAACTCAAAGGGCCGGCTCGGCATTGGCTCAATAGCTTGCTGGCAAACTCCATCGGAAGTTGGGAGAGCCTGGCAGACGCATTCCTGGACAACTTCCAGGGCACTTATGTGCGACCGCCGGACGCTGACGATTTAAGTCATATAACTCAGCAGACAAGGGAATCGGCCAGGAAATTCTGGACCCGGTTCCTAACTAAGAAGAACCAAATTGTCGACTGTCCGAATGCAGAGGCCTTAGCGGCATTTAAGCATAATATCCGCGACGAATGGCTCGCCCGGCACCTCGGCCAAGAGAAGCCAAAATCCATGGCAGCCCTCACGACACTTATGACCCGCTTTTGGGCGGGCGAGGATAGCTGGTTGGCTCGTAGTAACAATACAGCAAGCAAACCTGGCATAGCAGAAGCCAGGGATAGCAACGGCAAACCACGACGCAACAAACACAAGCGCCGCAAATATGGTGAAAACGCCGAAAATACGGCAGTTAATGCCGGGTTCAGGGGCTCAAAGTCCGATCAGCGGAAAGGGCCACCCAAAAATAACAATCCGGGTCCATCCAGTCTGGACCGCATACTCGATCGCCAATGCCAAATTCATGGCACCCCAGGAACGCCAGCCACCCACACCAACAGAGAATGCCGGGTCTTCAAACAAACCGGCAGGGTAGGCGCCAAAGATGGAGAAGGGGGGTCTCAAAGCGATGATGGCGACGAAGAGCCCAGATCACCGAACACAGGAGGGCAAAAGAAATTTCCCCCGCATATTCAATCGGTGAATGTGGTAAATACCACCCAAATTACCAACTCAGACCAGATATGCACTCTTAGGGATGCCGACTTAATGGAACTAGTCGTCCCACAATATAAACTAGGGCCGGTCACCTTCAACCGCAGGGATCGTCTGGTTAACGCCAATCAGGGCAGTCCAGTCGCACTAGTCCTCGACCCAATAATTGGCGGGTTCCACCTCACTCGAGTCCTTATGGACGAAGGCAGCAGTCTAAATCTGCTTTACCAGGACACAGTGCGCAAGATGGGCATCGATCATTCGGCGATCAAACCCACTAAAGCCACTTTCAGAGGCATTATACCAGGTGTGGAAGCCAGCTGTACAGGCTCCATTGCCCTTGAGGTAGTCTTCGGATCACCAGAAAATTACCGTACCGAAGAGTTAATCTTCGAAATCGTCCCTTTCCGCAGTGATTATCAGGCACTGCTAGGACGAACCACGTTCGCTCGATTCAACGCGGTGCCACATTATGCCTACCGTAAGCTCAAGATGCCCGGTCCACGCGGCATCATCACGGTTAGTGGCAAGGCCGAACCTTCCCTCAGCACCAACAAATACACCACTGCCTTAGCAGTAGAAGCAACGAGTAGCACCTTGCAGCCGAACCTCGAGCTGACGTCCAGGCTCCCGGACACCGACAAGGGACTCCAAACTACTTCACGGAAGGATAGCCCGGCTCGTCCAGAGCTCAATTAAACACTCCGGCGAAGACCAGGACAGGCCACATTCAGCGGCTCAACCGCTCTCCGGCACGCAAATATTTCTTACATTTCCTTCGCAGGTTCACCTTCGCGCCGACCAGGACGGGCTATACGGAGACAGCTTGAACGCGCAAGGGAATCCTTAGACATTCCCCGCAATGACCATCCGGCTATATTACGGATCCGCACTCGGCCTCTTCCCCCCTGGTCTCAGCAGGTTCCGCAATCATATTCCTTTTTTTTATCACATTACTTGTACTCATACGCATAGACGTACTATTCAAATACAACATATGGATTCATATGACGTTTACCTGCTGTTATTTCCTATTGACATTCTTTTGTCAAATGGCATCCGTACATAGCGATATGCCTTAAAATATGCCAGGGGCTTCGTTTTACCCATAACACGGCAATAAAGTCCGAACACCTTCATGGAAGTTCGGCACCCTGAACCTATAGCATTATATGCATCAGCTCCGAATCATGTCTTGGGTCAATAGTTGGGTTTGCCCGGCTCCCATGTTTTGGTACCTTACGTTCCGCTATATCGGCTAAGGTAGCACTGGGAGAACTACTGCGATTGTGTCCCGGTTATTCCGGACGAGCACCTTAGTAGAGAAAGCCGAAAACTGACTGTCATGATACGGTGAGAGCTGGT
Organism: Triticum aestivum; assembly: GCF_018294505.1. NCBI lineage: Eukaryota > Viridiplantae > Streptophyta > Magnoliopsida > Poales > Poaceae > Triticum > Triticum aestivum. The sequence goes on along the minus strand of NC_057802.1, from coordinate 292,842,121 downwards.
AAGCTGTTCGAGAGGTCACAAAATCTTTAAGGATTTTTCCCGCATAATGCCATAACCAATGCATCATGTGATGAATCGGTTTTTCCTCCGATTAGGTGCTTATAGAGCCCCTAGTACGGTCTTCCGAACACCCGGGGTTGCGCCTACCTTTTTAAAGCTCCTATGGCTAAGTGAGAGTGATAAAGCCCTATAGTCTGATTGCCTGGTTTGTTGTGCTGAGCACCTCCTTCGAAGGACCCAAAACTGGGATAAAGAGTGCTCAGGTTTATCCCGAACACCCCCGTACTTCTTACGTGGGGGCAGAAGCCGACGACTGGCCAACTCTCATGTTTAACATATAAAATGGCCGCACGGGAGGGTAAACATTTATATAACAGGCAACAAATATATGACCTTGTTCAAACATTACAAAGGACAACATGATTGGCATTCATGGAAATATAATGTCCTTGGTGCATAGCTCCGCTGCAAGGTAGGATCCTTTTAGGACACTCTCATAATATAATTCGGGCTTGCGGTGCTCCTTCCCCTCTAGCGGTCCTTCAGTCATCAGCTTTTCAGCATCCATCTTCCCCCAGTGCACCTTTGCACGGGCGAAGGCCATTCGCGCACCTTCTATACAGACCGACCGCTTGATGACGTCAAGTCGAGGACAAGCGCTTACAAGCCGCTTCACGAGCCTGAAGTAGCTGCTTGGAATTGGCTCGGCAGGCCATAGCCGGATAACCAAATCCTTCATGGCTAGTTCCGCTGCCTTATGCAGTTCGATCAGCTGTTTCAGTTGATCGGTAAAAGGCACCGGATAATTCGGTGCCAAATACTGCGACCAGAAGAGCTTATCTGCAGTGTTCCTTTCTTCGACTCGGTAGAATTGGGCGGCATCTGATATGCTGCGGGGTAGCTCGGCAAATACCCCTGAGAAATCCGGATTCAAAATTAGAAACATAGTTTTCCCCTCAAATACTTGCTTTACATGGAAAAAGCCTTACCCGCCGCGATCTTTCTCGCCTCTTGGATCCCCTGCAGGGCGCTTTGGGTTTCCCCCCGGGCATCGCTCGTGGCCTGGGGCGCCTTGGTGAGTTCGGATTCTTTCTCCGTTAAACTCTACTCCAAGGTCTCGCATTTCCTCATGACCTCTTGCAGCTCCTGCTCAGCTTTAATAACCATGGCCTCGTGCTTCTCACGAAGAGCCTGCTCTGTGGCTGCCTTTTTCTCGGCCTCGACCACGACCTTCTTAAGGGCCTCGACTTTGGTCACAATCCCTAGCGCAAATCATGAAGCTTATTTCATACTAAAAATTCATTCGCAATAAACGCGAGCAAGACTTGTGCATACCTTGTTTATCTCTCAACTGCATTCTCAATTGGCCAAGTTCTTCTTTGGCCCGCTCTAGACTTTGATTCAGTCCGGAGATCTCCGCAGTATGAGAGGCAGCAGCCGCTACAGACGCCTGCTTATAACAGAAGAGAAATAGATGTCATTCAATGAGTCTTCCTACGATCATAAATTTGATCCTCTGTCCTGTTCTTTCTTTCACCGAACAGTGTATCAGGGGCTACTATCTATACTATGACACTCTTCGAAAACTCATAAAACATACCTCAAAGCCTCTTATGAGGCTGATACAGGCTTCGTTCAGTCCACTCTCAGCTGACTGAATCTTCTCAATCACCGCACCCATAAGGGCACGGCGTTCATCAACGATGGAGGCACTCTTCAGCGCAACCAACAAAGCATCCGACACCTCTGGCTGGACAGAGGTCGCCGATGGAGCAGGCACGCCCCCTCCAGCCGAGGGAAGCTGCCTGCTTGATTCTGGAGCTGTATAGATCTCCGGAATCGCATCCGGTTGGGAGCCGAACTCAGGATGGCCCCCGCCATCAGCTCCCATGGGAATCTTTTCCCCCATGTGTCCGGCCCCTGAGGTTTGACCTCCAGGCGCCGCCTTCACGGTCTTTTCCTCTCCTCCTCGGCCGGGGTCCTTCTGGGACGAAGCCTTGGTGTTATGCACCTGTTTGGAGGAAGGGGCCTTTGGGGGCGTCCCGCTCTCCATAGCATCTGAGCTCAGCGAATCCTCTGATGAGGATTGTTTGGTACGGGACCTCGCCGGACTACAAAAAATATGGCTTAGGTTAAACTACTATGCCATGATGAGTCTGGACGCCTAAAACGTACTCGGATTTTATATACTTACGAGTTCACCAGGGGCTGGGCCCTGGGATCCCATGTCGGGCCGCTGTCGGCGGTGGCAGTGGACTCCTCCGGAAGAGGAGCCTTTCCCCTTTTGGGCAGCTCGGCCTCCAAGTGTACAGAGGCCGTCCTCTTCCTTCTTCCCCCCGCAGGGGATTCATCTTCCTCCTCCTACTCCTCCTCTCCGGAGGCGGAATGGGCATCAGAGCCTTCGGACATTGTGTCCGAAGTGCCGCGGCGACGAAGGCCGCCCCGGGTCTTTTTGGCCTCCTTCTCGGCCGTCTACTTCAGCACCTTGTAAGGCGCCGGGACCAGCATCTTCGTCAGAAGGGGGACGGCTGGTTCTTCGGGCGGGGTCGGACAATGGATCTGCTCCGCCTTCCTCTTCCAGCCCTGGGAGAGTTGTATAAAACACGTTAAGCACTTCCTTTGGGTTACACGGATAGAAAAGCTTGATGACTTATCGAACTTGTAGGGCGGGACAGTTGGTACCCGCGGTCCTCGGCGGAGTCCGGCCATGATTTGCTGGACTTGAAAAGCACCTTCCAAATGTCCTTGTGCGAGGAGCCGAAAAGCTCTCGCAAGGTTTGATGCCTATCCGGGTCGAATTCCCATAGATTGCAAGTCCGGTGTTGACAAGGTAGGATCCGGCGAACTAACATCACCTGGACTACATTGACAAGTTCAATGTTCTTGTCTCCCATATCTTTGACGCGCGTCTGGAGCACCGACAGTTCGTCGGACGAGGACCAGTCCAGGCCTTTCTTGACCCAGGATGTAAGCCGCAGGGGGGCACCGGATCGAAACTCGGGAGAGGCGGCCCATTCCGTGCCACGCGGCTCAGTGATATAAAACCACTGTTGTTGCCACTCCTTGACAGAATCATTAAAGGTTCCCGTTGGCCATATGACGTTGGGCATCTTGCTCACCATAGCGCCCCCGCACTAGGCATGCTCGCCGCCCACCACCTTGGGCTTCACATTAAAAATCTTCAGCCATAAACCGAAGTGCGGCGAGATGCGGAGAAAAGCCTCGCACACGACAATGAATGTCGAGATGTTAAGGAAGGAATTAGGGGACAGATCGTGAAGATCGATCCCATAATAATACATGATGCCGCGAACGAACGGGTGGAGGGGATACCCTAGCCCGCGGAAAAAGTGAGGGAGGAATACAACCCTCTCGTGGGGTTCTGGAGTAGGGACGATCTGTCCCGCCGTCGGGAGACGGTGGCTGATTTTCTTGGCCAGGTACCGACCTCCCGAAGCTTTTTGATATCCTTCTCTCGGACGGTAGAGGCCATCCACTTGCCTCCTGCTCCGGATCTGGCCATCTTCGGAAGACCTTTTTTTGGGCAGAGAAGATGAACACTTGGGCGCTGGAGCTTGGGCGGAGGGGAATGAATCGGGAAGTAGAAAGCGTGGGTGCGAAAGGGAGTCCTTATCCCCTTATAAAGGCAGCAGGGATTCTGCGCCTCCCCACTTGCCTGGTAAAACCGCTTATTCCCAAAGCGCCGTAATTGATGGTGCGGTTGGGTTACCCACACCCGTATTGATGAGAATCCCGTGATAAGGGGACACGATCTCTGCTTCGACAAGACGTGCCAGGAAAACCGCCTCGCGATATGTGCAGTGGCTGGTTGTGAAAAACGGTTTGGATAACGACCGGGACGTGGTGTGATGTCATGCTGCAAAATGTGTTAGCAGATTAGATTTGTGGAAATATTATTCTCTCTATGGTGGTATGCGGAATTTGTTTTGCAGAGCCGGACACTATCCTTGTGTTCAAAATCTTCTATGGAGTATTCAGAGGAGGAACACGCCTTGCAATGCCGAAGACAATCTGCGCGCCGGACTCGTCATCATTGAAGCCTGGCTCAGGGGCTACTGAGGGAGTCCTGGATTAGGGGGTCCCCGGACAGCCGGACTATATACTTCTGCCGGACTGTTGGACTATGAAGATACAAGACTCAAGACTTCGTCCCGTGTCTGGATGGGATTCTCCTTGGCATGGAAGGCAAGCTTGGCAATACGGATATGTAGATCTCCTCCCTTGTAACCGACTCTGTGTAACCCTAGCCCCCTCTGGTGTCTATATAAACCGGAGGGTTTTAGTCCGTAGGACAACAACAATCATACCATAGGCTGGCTTCTAGGGTTTAGCCTCTACGATCTCGTGGTGGATCAACTCTTGTAATACTCATATCATCAAGATCAATCAAGCAGGAAGTAGGGTATTACCTCCATCGAGAGGGCCCGAACCTGGGTTAACATCGTGTCCCCCGCCTCCTGTTACCATCCGCCGTAGACGCACAGTTCGGGACCCCCTACCCGAGATCCGCCGGTTTTGACACCGACAAGGGGGTGCCCCTCGACCTCGTGGTGACCCCAGCAGCGAGTGGGGACTCCCTCATCGGGTGATCGCCACCATCATCGTCGTCAGGGACGGAGCGGAGGAGTTCGCTCACGTGCGGAGGAGAAATCTCCCCTGCCTCCTCCCGGGTCGCCTCCGAGCTCAACCTCTCCTTCTCGCCGGAATCACTGAAGGACAATACCACCGGGGCCTTAGCGGGCACCGGTGGCACGAGCCCGAGCTCGTTAAAGACGGGCATGGTGGCGGTGACCACTGCCCCAACTGGGCGGCGGTACAGTGGAAGACGGGTGTCCGGCGGGTACCCCTGATCCTCCCCGACCAGGAGGCGGACGGCCGCGTCCAGATCCTCGTCGGACAAGGGGCCCGAGCGCAAGCGGAGGTCGTCCCCCTCGTCCTCTAGCTTCCACAAGGGACGCGAGCGCTCCTGGAGCGGGGCCTGGCACTGCGACAGGAACTCCTTGACTATCATGGCCCCCGTCAGCTTCTCCGCCTTTGGTCATCAGGCTTCAGGTCGGCAGCCATCTTCTCCAGCACATGCTTCGCCCGGGGGTCGGCGAGCTTCACGCTGAACCATCCCTCATGAGGCCAAGGCATCCCCGTCAGTAGCGCCAGCCGAGGATAGGAGCACTTGGTATCCATGAGGACCCACTTATTCCTGAAGCCCTCGGCTTTCTTCCTGGCCCTTGAGATCGCATTGGACCCATTGGCCGCGGCGAAGTTGGCGCATCCCGAGCACTGCCCCTCCTTGTTCCGGAGGTAGAATAAGTGGTGCAGCAGCGCCACGGACGACATCACCCCCACGAATGCCTCGCAGTAGAAGGAAAAGATTGACAGGAGGAGAACGGAATTCGAATGAAGATGGAGGGCGTAGAGATTGTAGTGGCTAAGCACGGCATAGAAGAAATCGAAAAAAGGAGGCACCAGCCCCACGAAGACACTGTTCAAGAAGAAGGGGAGAAAGGTATTGCCCGGAGCCTCCGGCTTGGCGGAGCCGTCCCGGAGCATGGCCTATGTCCCCTCGTCGTCCTCGCCCGCCGTCATTCGGCGCACGGTGGCGAGCTTCTCCTCCAAGATCATGGGCACGCTCAAGGCCGGCTCGTACCAGGCGGGTAAGTGCGAGGCCTTCGCCTTGTCAGACGCCATCGGGTGCGAGCTCAGGGAGGATTTCCAACGGATTGGGAGTCTCTTGGGGCGAGAAGGAGAAAAGAGATCTGGAGCAAGGCGAAGGAAGGCAATGAAAGCTCTGCGGCACGCGCTCGCCTTTTGTCAGTCGAGGATGGTTGCCGAGGCAGCATGGGGGAGCAGAGGCGCCCACGTCCCATCAATCAACACGCGTCGACCAAGGCTGCAGGCAGTTGGGGCCCGCGGCGCTCCGCACTTGTCCTTTGGCTTCGCATCGAAGCCAAGTTCGAGCTTGCCTTGGGCCCGGGGGCTACTGTCGGCGTTCTGGGAACGGGGGTACCCAGCCTTGCCTGGCTGTGACCCACGGCGTGGCCACCAATGGTCCGGTATGGCCCAGCTTCGGCAGCAACAACTCAAGACCCTCGCGAGGAGGACGACACCAAGACCTCCCTAGGGGCGGCCTCGCTAGGATGGCTCCTGAGGAGCGAAGATATCTATGCAGGGGGCACCTCACGAGGTTCACGTGACGTGAGCCGTGACGACCAAGGCCAAGCGGGCGCCAGCGGGCGCAGTGTACCAGTTTCCTCTTTGGTGCTAAAGAGGCAACGCAGGCGAGGAGTCCCGAGGCATCAGGCAAAGGTGTCCATATCGGTGCAACAAGACCAAGACCAGCAGGACTGCAGGACGGAGGTCATCGCGGAGCCCACGACAGCATCACCACCACAGCCTTTGGCAAGCGAAGACTACTTCTGTCAGGTTAACTTGTACTAGTTGTCTCCCTTTAAAATTAGCCGTTGTGGGATCCCTTCCCGCCTACATTTGGGAAGAGGACCGGGCCTCTATAAATAGGACTAGCCACCACCATAGGAAGCAACTGACCTTGGATTGGATCCATTCCACCAAGGCCATCTCACCAGCTCATCGAGCTCAAGAACACCTCTCCTCCTGAGGCTGTTCACCTATTGTACTAGTTCGTCCTTAGCCCTCGAGGCAATCCACCACCACCACACTAGAGTAGGGTATTACACCACACGGTGGCCCGAACCAATATAAACCTTTGTGTCTCGTGTTCTTCGAGTTCATTGAGCTAGGCTGTGGAATCGTTGGGTAGGCAGGCTGGGGAGAAAGAGTCCTTCGTGCGCACCCTAGAGTTCGAACCTCTCAAGGGTCCGCGGAACCCTCAATCCGATAGGTTAATCCAGAAGAACTTTTTGCGATGATGCAGAACAACAGAAATGGGCAGCCAGATGAGGGTGTGTGCGATATACCGCATACAGTTCACTAGGATGAACTGTGTGTGATTAGGCAACACAATGGAAACGGTTCAACTGAACAAGATGTGTGTGATACGCGGCAAACAGGTCCGTAATCAGAAATGTGTGTGAAGACCAATAATAACACAGACGATTGCTGCTAATAAGCCGTGTGATTTGCTCTGTCTACAGAAGAATAACATGTATATATAACTGAATTAAACATCTAATTACATAAGTGACTATACAGATCATTCGCAAACACCTCAATAAATTGCATGCATTCTAAAGTAGGAGAAATGATCATCTAGTCATCTACTTCTTGTGACGCTCCCACCACTGCTCTGTGGCTCGATCCCTCGTCTTGGGCAGGAAAAAGACACTTCCTCATGTCAACGATCTGCCTATATATCTCGTAGCTTGTGTACGCGTCCTTGGCCGCGTACTTGACGTGTTGTTCATCCAGTCTATCATGCCAAACACTATGCCAGGCGATCTTGTCCTTCTTGCTCTCATCCTTCATCTTCATGTAGTAGGGGTCGATGATGGCCGAGGCGACGTCAACAAGGGAGTTCAGTTTGTTGTTGTCGATGCCCCAGACCTTGTAGTGGTGCTGGATGTTAACAAGATTCGGGCATTTCAAGCCCGAAACTTTGAGTGCTTTTAGATCGTTGGTGGTGTCCACCGTAGCGAAACTGTAGTCGGAGCTATTGATAAACCTGGAGAAATGCTCGCAAGGCCTTGTGGCTAGGTGGTAGTGGTAGACGAGGACGTCATGTCGCACGCACAACTGGGCGACGACAACCTTCTGATCGTGCCCGGCACGACCGATGGTGTACTCGAGGTCAAAGCCGACCACTTGGTACTTGTCCTTGGCAAGGAACTGCTCCACCAAGACCGGATCTTCATGTACAACACCGAGAGGGCCTTCCCCCTCACATGGGTTTCCACTATGTGATGCATGGTGAACTGCGTGCCGTTGTCGTCGTCGGTCGCTGGGAGCGCCATTGGAACCGCTGGATGTCCTCTCTGTATGTGTTGTCGTGGGTGTGCTTATTGTGTCGTGTGACGCGAGAGATGAAGGTAAATGGCCGTAGGAATAAAAGGGACCGGGCGGCCTGGATTCTTGGCGCGTCCGCATGGCAGTTTTTGCAGCGGGTAACTGCATCGTCGCGCCGTGCCCGGCGCAACCGCACGCACACGAATGTGCGTGATTGTGTGCCGACCCAAACACTGGCAGCACGCGTGGAGGGATGAGGGAGAGCACCCGGCGGGACGGGAGAGCAGAGCGCGCCGCGGCCGCCTCAACCGCAAGCAACCACACGCATAGAGCAGTTGAAAACGCAGGAAATGGTCACCTACAAGCCGGCCGACAGTTGCATCGCTGCGTAGAGAGCGGCGGTGTGCTACTACCTCCGTCTTGGTCCATAGTCCCCTTTATATTTTGTGCCGTACTTTGCCCTTAAATTTAACCAACAAAATGTTAATGCATGTTATAAAAATTATATAATTGAAAACTATGTTCAAATACGAATCCAACTCTATAATCTTTGGCGACATGCATTCGTATTTTATTAGTTAAATACTACTTATAAACCAGGACGGGGTAATAGTAGGTAATTAAACCACAAACATTTTTTTGTATTAACCGTATGTGTATGTGGCCTTTCATCCTCCTCTCGCACGTCTTGTCACCTCGTTGCCGCAGACGGCTTACAGCGCAAGCTTGCACAGCACGCGGGGGCTTTCTTTTGGACAAACTGTGGCTCGAAGTGGCGCCAATGAATCGTCGGTGAGCCCGTTCCCGCGCAACCTCATAGGCTCCCGCACAAGCTTCCCACCCGAATCGGTGAAATTCCCCAAAATCCTAATGCTTATCGGCGTGCTATATAAACCCTCACAGTCGGCGAGTCCTGCGTCGCATTTTCCCCTCCCTCCCTATAGCTTATCTTGTCTGCTTCTCCCACAATCGCCAATGGCACTGGTCGGTCGTCGTCGCTCAGCCACTCCTCCATCATCAAAGGACAGCTCCAGCTGGGAGGCTACACTGCGGCGGCGGCGCAGTCCCCGGCGTAGTGTAGTGTGCGTGGCGTCCCTGTTGGGTGTGTGCGGAACACCCACCGCAAGCTCCGCCACCGCTGCCCGTCGGCAGCTATTTCCGGCTGCTATTGCCGCCACACCATCGTCGAAAGCCAGGGCCATCGCCCGCTCCGCCACCACGGCCCGAAGGCGGGAGGTGGTGGTCGTGGCCGCCACCCCATCGTCGGCCGCCGTCGCCGCTAGCCCACCGTAGACCGTCGGCCGGGTTGGAAAAAGCGGTAGGTGTAAGCGAGGCGGTTGGCCTTCGCCTAGTGCCTAGGCGGCGCCTAAGCGCCCTAGGCGCGGCCTAGGCGGTAATATAGTTTTTACTCGTAGTGTACTTGTGATTATTATATGGGTGTTGATATTAGTTTAGGGCATATAAATAAGTTAATTACCGTCTACTGCCATTGGAATATAACCCGTTTGGCATATCAGTGCAGTATGTGGCATGATTTCTTGCTTGGGTAGGCAATTCCTTGCTTGCCCTACCTAGACCTCCATTTATGCCCTAGGCGAGGCGTTTGGCCATTGCCTAGCGCCTAGGCGTGCCTAAGCGCCTCCCAGGCACTGCCTTTTCCAACAGTGCGTCGGGGTCATCACCCGCTCCGCCACCGCGCCCGAAGCCGGGAGTAGGAGGTGGAGGCCCGCACGTGCGTCTACGACCTTGCACGCTACACCGAGTTCCTACGGGAGGAGGAGGAGCGCCTCGTCGAGCACACAAAGAGCCTTACCGCCGCCGTGGCCGCGACACACGCTGCCTCAGAGGCGAGGAATCAGGAGATCTACAAGGAGAACCACCGCTTCGAGAGGGGTCTTCTGGAGCGGCAGAGGGCGTTCGAGGTGAGCGTCGCTGAAGCTGCAGCACCGACAGGCACCGTATTGCAGTTGTCCAGCTCGTCGGTAGGCTCCTCCTCCTCTGCCTCTTACTAAGCATGCTCGATAGAGGAGAGGTTGTCGGAAGTACTACAAAGCCCCTCTGTAGTAGTATTTTAGTACGTGGTTGGCAACAATTGGGGAAAAGTTTGGTCGGTTCAGCTATCGAGTTGAACTGTTTGTATAAAGAACGACTGCTTAATCTATGGATGAAATATATGCTTAATTACTGAATTTTAGTTGCAAAAATTAGATAGTGCTAGTGATTTTTGCTGCATATTTTGACAAATCGCAGTGTCACAAGGTTGACAAATGGCAATGTTACTAGATCAACAAATGTCAATCTTTCCAGTTTGACAAATGGCAACATACCCAATATGACAGATGCAAATCATACCAAATTGTTTGTATGTGGTTGCACACGGGTCATCCTAAACAACCGTTTGCATTGAAGGGATGCACAAATCCTGCGCTGCGAATTTTCCCTTGACTTAAGGGGGAAAACCATAGCTCTCACTTTGCATATGGGTGTTCTATCTAAAACGTTTGCGATAAAGAGCTGCACAAATCCTGCTCGGCACATTTTCCCTTGGCTTCCTGGGGAAGCTGTCGGTTTGCATACAGGTGCTCTCACTAAAACTTTTGCCATGAGTGTTTTATATTTAAAAACCATTGACGTTATTTTCAAAAGAAAATCGTTTGATAAGGCTGAGCATTAAGAGAGAAAAACGCAAGTTCGTTCAAACCATATCTTTCATTCAGGCACATTGTGAAATTATATTCATATGATCGAGAATTTGAGATACAGTATTAAACCCCAAAAAACTATTTTCGATGGCGGCGGAGGCGGCGTGCCGCGCCGTCGTTGTCATTGTTGTCCTCCGGGACGCCGTTGTTGAAGTCTTCAAGGCACCACAGAATGTTCCCCACTTGTAAATCAACATCATTTCGTCGCGCGATCGACGGGCGGGGCGCGGGAGGGCGACAATTGGCACCACTGAGAGGTAGCGGTCGACGGCGGCGTCCCATGTCGCTGAGGGGTGCCTGCGCACCGGCACGGGCACGAAGGGTGCATCCAAACGCACGGGGAATGGCGCCGCGGTGGGTGGAGGGGCGCGCACGGGCACGGGCACTGGCGCTGGCATGTACATGACCTCACGCGGGTCCGCGGAGACCTCGCTGACGCCCGCGGCTTCCAGCTCTGCGATAGTGCTCGGCGACCAGCCCGTCAATGCTATGGGGATGGTCGCTGGCGCGGGTATGAGGAAGGGAGCTGGGACGGGAGCGGGGGCAGCAACCGCCGTGGCCAGCTCGTTCAAGGCCATGTTCGTGAGGCCCCATTCCTCCTTATTTTCTATCTCCTCTGGCTCGGAGTTGACTTAACCAAACTTTAATACTAGTGGCAGATGATCATTCTGAGCCATGGCATGGTGGAGGTCTGCGGGAGGGAGGGGAATGGGAGGCGAACAGTAAGGCCGCCCATATTAAACAGCGGCCTGGGCGCCATTAATGGAGAGGAAGGCGTGAGGCCATGGAAGTCAAAAGGCTTGCTTCCCAGTGAGCCTGCGCAACGTACAGCTCACACGCTTCCCTGTGAGCCTACGCATTGGAGGACAACTTGCACACCTCTCGGTCAGCCTGCGCACCGGACTGCGCTCGCACGCCTCCCGTTCAGTCAAGCAGCTGTCCGCACGACACCTCCTATAGCCATTAAAACCAAGACACGTGGTGTCATGTGAATGGTTAACAGAACACACACGATTTCAATTATACAAACATTTGAGCTATTAAAGTGGCAGCTATTTTTTTCAAAATTCCTTTGTTGGCTGTTATTCGAGTGCGCCTTCTCTCAAAATGGACACGAAAAATACCACAGCATGTCGGGTGCCATTCCATGATAGCATGCCAAGTTTCATGAATTTCAGACGAGTTTTGGATATACTAGAATTTTAAAAGAAAGTATCTCAACATTTTGCTGGCAATCAACAGTGCCCTAGTGTTTGAAATTCATTCTCATTTCTTGCATGGGACCTAAGCATGCACCCAAGGACACATATTTGATTTTTCAACCAATTTATATGCACTGGAGCATGTGCATTTAGTTCAAATTTGAATTATGCACGTAAAAGCATTAAAAAATCAATTAATGTATAAAAATGTCCAAACGAACCACGAAAAATTCCAAAATTTAACACAACACTCGTGTTGTTCTATATTGACACTAGAAAAAAATGGAAATCAAGAAGAGGCAACATATATCATTTCGTCCCCAAAGGTGAAACGTTCCCTACCGAACACATCAGGCTTGTTGTGAGAAGCTTATGCCCAAACCTGCCCCAAATGGGACAAAAACTTTACCACTGCATGTTGATGCCGCTCCATGATAGCATGCCAAGTTTCATGAATTTCAGACGAGTTTTGGATTTACTAGAACTTAAAAACCAGGTATCTCCATGTTTGCGGCCGAGTGGCGGTGGCAGGGTGTTTGAAATACATTCTCATTTCTTGCATGGGACCTAAGCATGAACCCAAGGACACAAATTTGATTTTTCAACCAATTTATATGCACTGGAGCATGTGCATGTAGTTCAAATTTTAATTATGCACATAAAAGCATTGAAAACTCAATTAATGTATAAAAATGCCCAATCAAACCCCGAAAAATTCCAAAATTTAACACAACACTCCTATTGTTCTATGTTGACACTAGAGAAAAAATTGAAATCAAGAAAAGGCAACGGATATTGTTTCGTCCCCAAAGGTGAAAGTTCCCTAACTGTCGGGGGGATGAACCCCGGGCAGGCAACGGAACCCGGATCCTTTTCAAAAACAACGGGGCCAGCAATGCCCCTCAAGCCGGCCCACGCTTGGCCGGGTCTCTCTACTCTGCCAAGCCCCTCGCCCCGGCCAAATTCTCCAACGGGCCGGACTCCTCAACTCGGCCCCAACAACCAGCTCAAAACAGCCGAGCCCGTCGCACCAAGACTTCCCCAACAAGCTAGCTCCACCGTTGGCGTGTTCTCCAACCCGGCCGCGGGTCCGCTCCCGTCCCATCCCAGCCGTACGACGGGACGAGTCTCCACCTACTGATGACAGAGGCACCAGTACCCCGCCCATGCCTCAGGTCAGCCGGGGCGTGGCAAGAGTGCCCCAGCTACTCGCTGACCAGGGCCGGCGTGGCAACAGTGCAACCAACGTCACCAATGACGCCAGCAAGCAGTGACCTGACGGAGCTCCACTGTAGCCGACTCAACGCGACCACTCCCTGATGATCGACGAGACGGCCAACAGTGTCCCCGTACCCAGCGGGCCCCGCGCCCGGAGAACCCGGCGAGCCCTGACCCCCGGTGGGTCCCAGCACCGGCTTCCCGGACGATGACAACCCGGCCCCACGGCCTTGTAACATTACCCTTGTACCCCTGGGGGGTTGACCTATAAAACCCCCCAGGAGCCCTCATGCATATGGGCGGACACAGAGAGAAACTGGTGATCAGATCATCAGTAGCACACACACCACAAGGAGGAGCAACCTAAGCCCTGGTATGTCTTCCTTCTTCCTCCATACAGCTCGAGGAGCAACTCTGTACTGTTACATATAAACCTCACTCGGCAGGACTAGGGGTGTTATCTCTCCGGAGAGCCCCGAACCTGGGTATGTCTTGCGTCCCGCGCTCGCTCATGCCGACCTCGCCTCTGGAGCGCACCAGTGCCTCGAGCCTCCTCCTATCTTTAGCCATCCCTTGCCATCTGTTGTGCGCCCACCACGAAAGTTGGTGCCCACCGCGGGGCAGCTCGAGGTCCTGGACGGGAGCATGCTTCATACGGGGCTCCTCTCCGGCTCCGACGAGCCCGTCACGCTGGCGGACAACGTCATCGACACGCTCGCCGCCTCCTTCGCTGCGCTGCGCATCTCCGACGCGCCTGCGATTGACGAGTACCCCAGCGAGGTACTTGACTTTTCCGACTCCCCCCTTTCCCTCGGCGGCGCCACTCCCGCCGGGGCAGTGGACCTCTGCATGGAGGTCTTCGTCACCGACACCGGCGCCGCTTCCTCGTCCAGCGCGGCGAGGAAGGCCGCCGAAGCCAGGGCCGCAGCGGAGTGGGCCAGCCCACCAAACCCACTGCGCGCCACGATGCAGAGCCTTCGTGTACTCATAGGCACCGACATCGACGCCTCCGACATCGCTGAGGCCCGGACTCGCCTCGACGAGTACCGCCAGCGCCTGCTGGACCTCACCTAGACGCTCGCCGCCACGCAGCGCCGCCTCGACTCCGCTCAGATGTAGCGCAACGCCGCGTATGGCTTCACGCCGGACGCGCCTGAGCCGAGCCGGGTCGCCGACGTGCGGGCCTGGGGCGGCGCGATCAGGTGCGCCTTCGGCGTCATCCCTCCCGTCTACGAGACTCCCGTGAAGAACATGTGCGCCGCCTACGCGGCTGCGGTCGGCCTGGATCAGCTCGCAGGAGAAGAGCTGTAGGACCGCCTCAAAAGGGTGAACGACCTCCTCGTCGCGGCCAACTCATAGTAGGACCGCCTCCACCAACTCGCCAAGCCGGCGGGAACCGGCTCCGCCCGCGTCGCCGGACCCGGCGACCACCAGAACACGGCGTCTTCACCACCTGGCGAGGCGCACTCTGGCCGCAGCTGGACCCGACGCAACCCCGCCCCAACGACTGCCGGCGGCTTGGGCAACGAGCCGGTCTCGGAGGTCCGACGCCGACTCAACCCCTGCTCCAACCCGGCCGACGTCCAACTGCAGCCGACCTGGCCACCCGCGGCGCGGTCACTGACCTGCTGGGCCCGCACGCCATCGACGACACCGACGCCTGCCACCGCCTCGACCGGCTCGCCCTCTTCCAGGAGCTGGAGGAGACCGGCCCCATCGGGCCGGCGTGCTTCGGATCGCGCATCCGGGGTGAGCCCTTTACTAAAGGGTTCACGCTCCCCCGTGACACCCCCAAGTACAACGGCACCATGAAGCCGGAGGACTAGCTCACCGACTACACCACCGCCATCGGCATCGCCAGTGGTAACCACTACCTCGCCGTGCGCTACGTGCCTCTCACGCTCCTGGGGTCGGCCCGCACCTGGTTGAACAGTCTGCCGGCGGGCAGCATCAACGCGTGGGTCGACTTCGAGCATGCCTTCGTGCGCAACTTCACCGGCACTTACAAACGACCTGGCCGCCCCACTCAGCTCGCCATGTGTGTGCAGGGACCGTAGGAAACAGGCTGCGATTACCTCGCATGCTGGACCGATCTCCGGAACAGCTGCGAGGGCGTCCACGAAGTCCAAGTGATCCAATACTTCGTCAACGGGTGCCGGGATGGCACCCTCCTCAAGCACAAGCTCTTGTACTCTGAGCCGGCCACCATGGCCGTGCTCATGGTGATGGCGGACAAGTACGCCAACGCCGACTCCGCCATGAAGATCCAGGTGGCGCTGGATGAAGCCGGCAAAGCAAAGCCGATTCCCCCTCCGAAGCCGGCCGGCGAAGGAAGCCGGCAGCAGCAAAACCAGCAAAACAACAAGCGCAAGGCTGATCAGCCGGCCCAGCGCTACGACAACCGGCTCATCGCGGCCGCCGAGCAAGCGCCTGCAACCGACCCGGCCGCCAAGCGTCGGCAGACCGGCAAGACGACGTGGCAACCCGCCATGAGCTTCGAGGAGATGCTCGACGCCCCCTGCAAGCATCACAGCGGCGCAAGGCCTTCCACGCACATGCTTCGACAGTGCGCCATCACCAAGCGCCTCCTGAGGGGCGACATCCCGCCTCCTCCGGCCCCGGCTCCGGGAGCGGGGCAGCCGCCTCCGCCTCCACCCCGCCACCGGCTAGCGGCGCGATGCGCGACGACGTCTACTGGGCCCAGAACGCGACCTATGTCGTCTTCACCAGCCTCGGTGAGGACAAACGCAGCGAGCGCCTCCTTCGGCGGGAGGTGAACACCGTCATCCCGGCCAGGCTGGAATACATGCACTGGTCGGAGCGCCCCATCACGTGCACTCGGGAGGACCACCCGGCCGTCATGCCGAACCCGGGTGGTTACGCCCTCGTCCTCAACCCCACCATCGTTGCACCTTGGTGCACGTGCAAGTTCTCCCGGGTTCTCATCGACGGCGGCAGCAGCATCAACATCCTCTACCACGGTACCACGACCAAGCTCGGCCTCGAGGCCAAAGACCTGGAGCCGACCCGGACGATCTTCCACGGCATTGTCCCCGGCCTCTCCTGCTCTCCCATCGGCCGGGTGCGACTCGACGTCCTGTTCGGCAACATCGACCACTTTCGATGCGAGCCGCTCTGGTTCGAGGTGGTGGACCTGACCAGCGCGTACCATGCGTTGCTGGGCCAGCCCGCGCTCGCCAAATTCATGGCGGTCCCCCACTACGCCTACCTGAAGATGAAGCTGCCGGGTCCGAAGGGCCTCATCACCATCACCGACGACTACCGCAAGTCCATAGAGTGCGCCCAAGACGGCGCCAAGCTGGCCGAGTCACTGGTCGTAGCCGAGGAGCGGTGCCAACTCGACCGGATCGTTGCCTTGGCCCAAGAGGCGTCGGTCGCGCCGATCCCGGACGAGGAGCCGGCCGACGAGGCCTCGTTCAAGCCCTCCAAGGAGACCAAGAAAGTGAAGCTGAACCCGGAAGACCCCAGCTACACCAAGTACGTTGTTGTGGGCACCCGCCTCGACAGCAAATAGGAAGGCGAGCTCGTCGACTTCCTCCGTGAGAATCGGGATATTTTCGCATGGACCCCAAAGGACATGCCGGGTATCTCAAGGAAGTACGCGGAGCACAAAATCCACGTCCGCAAGGACGCCAAGCCTTTCCGTCAACCGCTACGACGTTTTTCCGAAGAGAAGAGAAGAACCATTGGTGAAGAGGTCGCCAAGCTCTTGGCGGCCGGCTTCATCATAGAAGTGTTTCACCCCGAGTGGCTGGCCAACCCAGTCCTCGTCCTGAAGAAGAACAAGACCTGGTGAATGTGTATCGACTACACCAGCTTGAACAAGGCCTGCCCCAAGGATCCGTTCGCCCTCCCGCGGAACGACCAAGTCATCGACTCCGCTGCCGGGTGCGAGCTCTTGTCCTTCCTGGATGCTTACTCCGGCTATCACCAGATCAAGCTGGACCCGGCTGACGCCCTGAAGACGTCCTTCATCACGCCCTTCGGGGCATATTGCTACATCACCATGTCATTCAGCTTGAAGAACGCCGGCGCCACCTTCCAGCGCTGCATGCAGAAATGCTTGATGCCGCAACTCGGTCGCAATATCCACGTCTATGTGGACGACATCGTGGTGAAGAGCAAGCAGCACCTCACGCTCCTCGACGACCTGAAGGAGACCTTTGCCAACCTGCGCGATTACAAGGTCAAGCTCAACCCGTAAAAGTGCGTTTTCGGTGTCCCGGCCGGAAAACTACTCAGCTTCCTCGTCTCGCAGGGCGGCATTGAGGCAAACCCGAAGAAGATCAAGGCCATCGAGCACATGCGCAAGCCGACTCAGCTGCGCAATGTCCAGAAGTTCACCGGCTGCTTGGCCTCGGCCATCTGGTTTCTCAGCCGGCTGGGCGAGAGGGCCTTGCCCTTGTATCAGCTGATGAAGAAGACGACACCGTTCGAATGGAACGACCAGGCCAACGAGGATTTCCGGGACCTCAAGCGCATGCTCTCTACCGCACCCGTCCTAGCCGCACCAGCCGAGAAGGAGCCGCTGTTGCTCTACATAGCCGCAACCTCGCGGTCGGTCAGCACGGTGATGGTGGCCGAGTGACCAAAGAAGGGCAAGATCCAAGCCGTCCAGCGTCCTGTCTACTACCTGAACGAGGTGCTCCCCGCCTCCAAGCAGAACTACCCACACTACCAGAAGATGTGTTACGGCGTATACTTCACCGCCAAGAAATTGAAGCAGTACTTCTAGGAGCATGTTGTTACCGTGGTCAGCACGGCCCCTCTCGGTGAAATCATCGGGTGCCGGGATGCCTCTGGCCAGGTCGCCAAGTGGGCGCTCGAGCTAGCGGGCCACACCATCCTCTACGAGCCCCGCACTACGATCAAGTCCCAAGCTCTGGCCGACTTCCTCGTCGACTGGACCAAGACCCAGTACCTGCCGCCGCCACCGGACTCGACGCACTGGCGCATGCACTTCGACGGCTCGAAGATGCGTCTTGGCCTAAGGGCCAGCATTGTGCTGTCCTCCCCGAAGGGCGACCGGCTCAAATACACGCTCCAGATCCATTTCGCCACCTCCAACAACGTCGCCGAGTATGAAGCCCTTGTGCATGGCCTCCTGCTTGCCAAGGAACTCGACATCCGGTGTATCTTGTGCTATGGCGACTCGGACATGGTGGTGCAGCGGTGCTCCGGTGAGTGGGACGCCCGCGACCCCAACATGGCGAGCTACCGCTTCCTTGTTCAGAAGCTATCCGGATTCTTCGCGGGCTGCTAGTTCCTCCATGTCCCACAAAAATGAGGCGGCCGACACGCTTGCCAAGATTGCCTCATCCCGGCAGTCCATCCCGTCCGGCGTCTCCCTCGAGCATCTGCACAAACCGTCTGACAAGCCCTCTCCGGACTCCGAGTGAATCTATGTCCCCGACGACCAGGTCGTGCCTCAACCCGGCCCGGGGACTGCTCATTCCGGCCTTGGGACTATCGAACCCAACCCGGGGACTACTCAACCCGGCCCAGGGGCTGCAGCCGCCGACCCGGCAGCTGTCGTTCTCGACCCGGGGGCTGCTGAACCCGGCTCGGGGGATGCCGCCCTAGAACCCACCATGGTGGCCGTCTTTGCAGTGGTGACGGTGCCATCATGGGCCCTGCCCATCTCAGAGTTCCGGGAGAACGGGGTCCTCCCCATGGACGAGACCGAAGCCCGGCAAGTGCAGCGCTGGGCGTCCGCCTACAGCATCATCAACAACGAGCTCATCAAGGGCAGCTCCACCGGCATGTTCCAACGCTGCATCGAGCAAGACAAGGGCATTGAGATCCTCCTCGACATACACCAGGGCGAGTGTGGGCACCATGCTGCCTCGCGGTCCCTGGTGGCCAAGGTTTTCCGCCATGGTTTCTACTGGCCCATGGCCCTCGAAGATGCCGAGTCGCTCGTCCTCAAGTGCGAGGGATGCCCGCGCTTCAGCAAGCGTAGCCACCAGCTGGCGTCGGCACTCCGGACCATCCCGATCACCTGGCCCTTCACGGTCTGGGGACTCAAATTGGTGGGCCCTTCAAGACCGCTCGAGGCCGCATGACGCATCTGCTGGTGGCGGTGGACAAGTTCACCAAATGGATCGAAGCGAAGCCAATCAAGAAACTGGACGGGCCGACGGTCGTCCGATTCATCAAGGACATCGCGGTGCGTTATGGCATGCCGAACAGCATCATCACGGACAATGGCACCAACTTCGCCAAGGGCGCGCTCGCGCAGTACTGCTCCGTCTCCGGCATCCGCCTCGACCTGGCTTCCATAGCACACCTGCAGTCCAAAAGCCAGGTCGAGCGGGCCAACGGCCTCATCCTATCCGGCATCAAGCCACGGCTCGTCGAGCCGCTCATCCGTTCGCCAGGCAGCTGGCTCGACGAGCTGTCGGCCGTCCTTTGGAGTCTCCGAACAACACCAAACCGGTCGACCGGGTTCCCCCCATTCTTCCTCGTCTACGGAGCAGAAGCTGTCATCCCGACCGACGTGGAGTTTGACTCACCACACGTCACAATGTACACTGAAGCCGAAGCCAAAGAAGCCCGCGAAGACGGTGTCGACCTGCTCGAAGAAGCACGTCTCCTAGCGCTCAGCCGCTCAGCCATCTACCAGCAAGGCCTGAGGCACTACAACAGCAAGAAGATCAAGCCCCTTGCTTTTCGGGAAGGAGACCTCGTCCTCCGACTCGTCCAAGAGCAGACCGGCCAACACAAGCTGTCCTCCCCATGGGAGGGCCCCTTCATCATCAGCAAGGCCTTGTGCGATCGCAACGCCTACTACCTCATCGAGGCCTGCAAGTCAAACAAGCGCAAGAGGGACACCGTCGGCAAAGAGACAATCTGGCCGTGGAACGCAGAACTCCTCCGCCCGTTTTACTGTTAACCATGCGCACGTATGTATCGCTGCCTTTTGTAATCATCTGAAAACTATGGGGTCCCCGAGCGACGCTCGGGGACTGCCTTTTCTGACCAAGCTATTGTTTATCCTGCATTTGTGCACTATTTACCTCTTTATCGAACCCGGCCGCCGGTCCGACTCGCTCAACCCGGGGGCTCGGGGGCTGGCTGGCTTGGTCACTACCCACCGCCTTACTTAGCGGTTCCTGACGTGTTGGGATCGCCGCGGCCTCCCGCTTCGCCCTAGGCCACAGAACCAGCTTCGGCTGTCGACCGGCAAGCGTGCAAGGCCAGAGCACCAGCATGCCACGAACAATAAGTCAAGGACCGCCGGGTCACCCAACCCGGCCACGCCACTTTAAGTTGCCGCACGACCGGTTGATCGCCAACCGGCTTTGCCGGATTGCCGCCAGCCGTCCCAGTGTGTGTTTCACTTGCGCTCAACTTTTTGAACGCCTAAGTACTGCGCGCTCCCCTCAAAGGCCGAACTCCTTGTCACGGACCAGAGCCTCGGCCGTCAAACTTGCGGGGGGAAGCCCAAGGGGGGAAAGTCGGAAGAAAACGGCTCAACAGACGAAAAGCAAAAGCGCAGGCATCCACGAATCTCATACGTACTGCCGGGTTGATCGACCCGGCCCTGTCACTTGTAACACCATCGCACGACTGGCTGCTCGCCAACCGGCTTCGCCGAATTGCCGCCAGCCGGCCCAGTGGGTGTTTCGCTCGTGCTCAACGTTTCGACAGCTTAAGTACTGCGCGCTCCTCTCAAAGGCCGAACTCCTTGTCACAGACCGGAGCCTCGGCCGTCAGACTCGCGGGGGGGGGGAGCTCGAGAGGGGAAAACCGCAAGAAAATGGCTCGAAAGACAAAAAAGGAAGAGTGCAAACATTCACGAAATTTATACATCACCAGTTCAAATTCAAACAGGCCTAAGGCCAGAATTCAATACACCAGGAAACCCCCAGTGGGTGGGTGGACCTGCTACCTAACAGAAATTTTCACTAAGTCGAAAATAGGCAGGCTCAAGCATCTCCCTCGGTGGCCTCCGGGTCCGCTGAGGTGCCGGTGTCCCCCTCCTCGGCGTCCGCGTCGCGGTAGACGTCCGTCTCCTCAGAGCTGTCCTCTGGGTCGTCTAGAAGCAGGCCGTAGTCGTCAGCAGGCACGACTCCGCCATCGCTGCTCGAGGCAGGCCGGAACTCGTCGTGGAAGGCGAACCCGGCGATGTAGCTGGCCCGAGCAGCGATCTGGCCTGCCTCCGCCTGCAGCTGACTCTCCGAGCCGACTCGCTGGCCCATCAGCGCGTCCAGCGACAGGTCCGGATGCCAAGACCTCGCGAACCTAAGCGCCATCTCGGCACCAGCATGGGCGGCACAAACGCACCAGTCATGGAGCCGATCCGGCCCCGCCTCCAATCACCACGCCAACCGCATGAAGCTGTTCGGCGCAACGGAACCCGGCCAGAGGGCCGCTGTCATCGCCGCGCCGGCCTCAGAGAGCCGCCCCATCTGCTCGCTCAAAACTCGCAGACGGGCCTCGGCGGCGGTCACAATCTCCGGGAAGGTCCAGGCCACCCGCGGGTCAGTCCCGGAGCCGACGATCCCCTGCGGGTCGCGCTGAAAGCGGACCGCCTCCTCCGCCAGCTGGCGTGTCTCCTAGAAGGCCCCTGTCAAGAAGAAAAGCAAGTCAGAAGAAAGTCACCAAGGACAAGAAGCCGGGGTCCCAACTCAGCAAAAAACCCAAGGAAAGCACTTACTGGAGAAGGACTCTTCCAGGTGCTGCGTTTCGAGCAACATACCGCGCCGCTCCCGGGCGATGGTGCGGTCGCGCTCCTGAAGCGTCTTCTCCAGCTCGGCGACCTTGGCAAGGGCCGCCTTCAGCTCGGCGTCCTTGTCCTCGGCTGCCTTCGCAGCCTCCTCGCGGTGCCAGGTTTCCCCCTGGCGGGTCTCCTCTACAGCGGCTACCAGCGCCTTCAGACGCTCCACCTCGGCCTGGAGCTGATCTTTGTCGACGACCAGCTTGCCGCGTTGCTGGTCTGCCTCGACAAGGGCCTACTGCGCATCCACAACCTTGGCGCCTTCCGCCTTGAGGTGCTCCACCTCGGCCTCAAGACGGCCCTTGTCGCCAGCCAGCTACTCCCAGAGCCGGCCGGCTTCATCTAGCGCCTGCTGGGCTCCTGTCACCTCTGCCCTCGCCCTCGCCACATCGGCCCCAAGGTGCCCGGCATCGGCAACGAGCCGGTCGTAGTGGAAGCCGGCCCGAATCAGCCGGGTCCTCCAGGACAGCACCTCGGCTGAAGAAGAAAGATTCAGTAACAAAGTACTATTTTAAGATTCGACCCAACTGCCACGCAGTTGGCCCGAATCTCGGGGACTACACCCAGTGGGTGCGCTAGCGCGCCCTCACTAAAAAAGAGCACACAAAATAAAATACCTGCCGTGGAGCAGAGCTCCTCCTCCTTGGCGGCGAGCTGCTCCTTGAGCCGCCGGTGCGTCTCCAGGAGCCGGTTGAAGACGCTGACCCGATAGGAGTCCAGTTGCTGCAGAAGGCAATGATCAACACAAGACAGGCCCGAATCTTGGGGGCTACACCCAGTGGGTGCCCTGGCGCGCCCCCACGAAGAAGAAAAGCAAGGGAAACACGAGCACGGCACGCTCTAGCTCCTGTGTCTACTCCACCTCGGCCTGGGCGAAGGCCTGGATCCGGTCCGTCCGCCCTCGCAGGCGCCGGGTCACGGCGGCCATCGCCGCCTCCTCCTGGGTCAGAGGCCCGAAGAAGACCTCGCTGGTCCCGCTCCGCGTCGGCTGCGACCCGGCGGCCCGACGACCCCCTGGCCTAAGCACCAGAGCGTGCTGCCCGCTGGCCGCGCCCCCTGCGGCCGGCGCCTTCTCCGGCACCATCACCGGTTCGGTGGCCGCAGTGGCCTGGGGCTCCACCGCCAACGGTGCCTCGCTCGTCGGCGCCTGGGGCGTTCCCTCCGGCGCCATCCGCGGTGCCTCCTCCAAGATGGCATCGCCGCCGCCTCCATCGGCCCCCGTCCGCTCAACCACATCGGTCCATGGCGGGGTGTCGTCCCCGACGACCATGACCTCCCGGTCGAGGTCCATCACATCCGCACGGCCGCCTTGGCCACGCCTCCCCTCCAGCAACGGCACGAAGACCGTCGCCGCCGCCACCGTCCCTGCCAGCATCTCCGGCCACGCCGGCTCCTCGCCTGCCCGCGCCCACGTCGCCCCAGTATCAACCCAGGCTTGTGTCGACGCCGCCTCCAACTGCGCCTCGACCCAATTCCGGTCCTGCCAGGCCAGGCCTTCGGTGTCGGCCGGGTCCAGGCCTAGATCCGGGTCCGCCCGCTCCTCCTTCTGCTCCTCGTCCCGGTCGACGGTGCCGGACCGGCTCCTCCGGAACGCGGCAACCTCATTGGATTCCGCGTCCGCGGCCGCCGGCACTAGCTAGATCGGCAATCTAAAACCCAAGACAAGATAAATACGAGCCAAGCAGAGCCGCTCGGCCACTCGGTTCACGCGAAAAAGGAACTCACCTCGGCACCACCAGAACGGCGGGCCTCGCCGCCCTCTCATGCGGAGCGCCATGCCTCCTCTTGGCGGGCGGCTTCGCTCCCCCGGTCGGGTTCGCCGCGTGCTTTACGGCCGGGGCCCGTGGCGCGACATTGTCCTTCCCGTGCGGCCCGCTCGCCGCCGGTGCCCCCCGGGATGACCCGACTCCGGCCGCACCGCCTCCTCCTCCACTTGGCGCCGCTGCGACAACAACTCGCGTCAGCCTCCCAAGACCGTCCCGCGACTGGTGACTCAAGAAGTGAAGACAAGACTTACCCGCTCGGCGCCCTGCGCCCGCGTCGACGGCCGCCTCCTCCCCTCCGCCGTGGGCCTTGGGCTCCTCCGAGGGAACGCACACCACCTGCGCCCACACCCGGTCGTAAGGATGCCGGATGGCGTTCAGAAGCACCTCCCGCATCGCGTCAGGGCGAATAAGAAGATGAGTAGCAGGAAAGTATGGAGACCAAGGACTCACCATCGGTGCCGGGTTCACGCGGCTGTACGGGGGTTTCCCGAACTCCCAGTCGTCCCGCAGGTTAGCCTTGGAAATGTCATTAACCCGGCGCGCGACTTGGTCCGCCCCCAGCCACAAGTTCGCCATGCGGTTGGGGTCCTGAAGGCCGGTCATCTGATTGATGAGGTGGCTGCGCTGCTGCAGCGGCAGCACTCGGCGGACGATGAAGGCGGTCATGAGGTCGGTGCCAGTGAGCCCCTCCCGCTCCTTCATCACCGACACCCGCTCGCACAAGTTGAGCACCTCCTGCGACGGGTGCTTGGGGTAGTACCCACAATTCTGGTTCTCCCTCGACGGCAAGTTGACGAAGGGCGGCAAGTCGATACGGTTCGCCGAGGTTGCGGACGTAGAAGAAAGAATTCTGCCACTTCTTGGCAGAATCCTCCAGCGGCATCTTCGGTCAGTCAGCGCCCGACCGCTTGGAGATGATGCCGACCCCACACTCGGACATCTCTCCAGCCCTCGGCCCCTGTTGCTTCAAGGAGAAGAAGCACACCAAGAGGTCGATCGAAGGCTCGGCCGCCAGGTACCCCTCGCAGAGGGTGACCAAGCCCGACAGCTGCACGATGGCGTCGGCGTCAAGATGATGGGGCTGGAGCCCGAAGAACTCCAAGAAGTCGCGAAAGAAGACGCTCACGGGAAGCCCGAACCCACGCTTGAAGTGCAGCAAGAAGACCATGCGCTCTGTGCCTTCAGGCCACGGCTCCCGCTCGCCCTGCGGCAAGCGCGTGACAACCTACGTCGCCCCCGGCAGGCGCCAGGTGGTACGGAGATAGGCGATTTCATCGAGGGTGACGGTCGAGCCCATCCATGAGCCCGACAGCAGCGCCATCGACAAAGGTGCGGGAGAAAGAAGAAGAAGATGACGACGAAGCTCTGCTCAAAGCAACGGGCGCCGCAGCGCGCGGCAGTTGCAAGAAGCAGAGGAAGGAAGAAGAAGGCAGGGGCCGTGAGCGAGAATGATTTCTGCCGCCCCCTCTCGCCCCAATTTATAAGCCACGGTTTAAAACGTGGGGGAGTGGGATCGTTTGTGTCCGCCTTTCCCACTTCCCCGCAATAACTGCGCATGTACGTGCACAATAACTGCCTCGAGAATGGCAACCGACTTGCAGACGCTGCAATAAATCCACGCGCATGGGCCGAGGGCGTGCGGCCGCGGGCCCCCGCGCGTCGCCCTGGCCCGTCGCGCGTGTGGCCGGTCAAGCCCCTCCGGCTTCCAGGCGCCATCTGGCGCCCGCGCGAAGTCCAAAAGATTACCCCAAGATTCGACGGACTCCTTGGTTTCCCACCTCTGACGGGGTGGCGCGATCCGCCTTCCGGAAGCCGGCACATAGTGGGTGTTGCCGGACCCGGCGGCCATAAAATTCGCCTCCTCAGGGAAGGGAAACTGCGAAGGCCCTCCCATCCGAAGACGGTGGACCTTCACAGCTTCGGGGACTACTATTGGGGGGATGAACCCCAGGCAGGCAACGGAACCCGGATCCTTTTCAAAAACAATGGGGCCAACAATGCCCCTCAAGCCGGCCCACGCTTGGCCGGGTCGCTCGACCCGGCCAAGCCCCTCGACCCGGCCAAATTCTCCAACCTGGCCGGACTCCTCAACTTGGCCCCAACAACCAGCTCAAAACAGCCGAGCCCGGCGCACCAAGACTTCCCCAACAAGCCAGCTCCACCCTTGGCGTGTTCTCCAACCAGGCCGCGGGTTAGCTCCCGTCACATCCCAGCTGTACGATGGGACGAGTCTCCACCTACCGATGACAGAGGAAACAGTACCCCGCCCATGCCTCAGGTCAGCCGGGGTGTAACGCCCACGATGCGGCTATATCTCCCATGTGTCGAGGCACGACTTAGAGGCATAACCGCATAGTGGTTTTGTCGCAAGAAGGGTCATCTTCACACAATCCCATGTAATGAACAAGAATGGGATAAAGAGTTGGCTTACAATCGCCACTTCACACAATACATGAATATCATCATACATCATCCAAAATACAATCATATAGACCGACTACGGTCAAAATCCAGATGAAAATAAGACAACCCCAAATGCTAGATCCCCGATCGTCCCAACTGGGCTCCACTACTGATCATCAGGAAAAGACACATAGTAACGACCACGTTCCTCATCGAACTCCCACTTGAGATCGACGCCATCGTCTGCACTGGCATCGTCGGCACCTGCAACTGTTTTGGTAGTATCTGTGAGTCACGGGGACTCAGCAATCTCACACCCGCGAGATCAAGACTATTTAAGCTTATAGGACAAAGAGGTGCAAAGAGGTGGAGCTGCAGCGGCAAAAGCATATATGGTGGCTAACTTGCGCAAATGAGAGCGAGAAGAGAGGCAAAGGAGCGGACGTCATCTAGCAATGACCAAGAAGAGGTCCTGAACACCTACTTACGTCAATCATAACACAGACCGTGTTCACTTCCCGGACTCCGCCGAGAAGAGACCATCACGGCTACACACGCACTTGGTGTATTTTAATTGGTTCAAATGACAAGTTATCTACAACCGGACATTAACAAATTCCCATCTGCCTCATAACCGCGGGCACGGCTTTCGAAAGATATTACCCTGCAGGGGTGTCCCAACTTAGCCCATCATAAGCTCTCACGGTCAACGAAGGATAAACCTTCTCCCGGAAAGACCCGATCAGTCTCGGAATCCCGGTTTACAAGACATCTCGACAATGGTAAAACAAGACCAGCAAAGCCACCCGAATGTGCCGACAAATCCCGATAGGAGCTGCACATATCTCGTTCTCAGGGCACACCGGATGAGACATCCTACGAGTAAAACCAGACCTCGAGTTTCCAGGAGGTGGCCCCGCAGTCTGCTCAGTTTGGACCAACACTCGAAGGAGCACTGCCCCGGGGGGGTTAAAATAAGATGACCCTCGGGCTCGCGAAAACCCGGGGGAAAAGGCTTAGGTAGCAACTGGTAAAACCAAGGTTGGGCCATGCTGGAGGAGTTTTATTCAAGGCGAACTGTCAAGGGGGTCCCATAAATCACCCGACCGTGTAAGGAACGCAAACTCAAGGAACATAATCCCGGTATAACAGTAACTAGGGCGGCAAGAGTGGAACAAAACACCAGGCATAAGGCCGAGCCTTCCACCCTTTACCAAAATATATAGATGCATTAATTAAATAAGAGATATTGTGATATCCCAACATATCCATGTTCCGACATGGAACAAACTTCAACTTCACCTGCAACTAGCAACGCTATAAGAGGGGCTGAGCAAAAGCGGTAACATAGCCAAACAACGGTTTGCTAGGAAAGGATGGTTAGGGGGCTGACATGGCTAAAATAAGAGACATGATATAGCAAGTGATAGGTAGCGGAGCATGGCAATAGAGCGAACAACTAGCATAGCAAAGATAGAAGTGATTTCGAGGGGTGGTCATCTTGCCTGCAAGATTCTCAGAGTTGTCGAAAGCTTGATCCTCGTAAGCGTACTCGACAGGTTCCTCGTTCACGAACTCGTCTCCCGGCTCTACCCAAGACAAGAACACAAACAAATGGAACCACAATCAACAACGAGAAATGCGCAAGCAACATGATGCAAGACATGTATGATATGCAAGTTATGATATGCGATGCATATGCGTGCTCCGGAAGGAAAATGACGAACATGGCAGTAACTTGGCAAACCAAGCATGCCACTGGAAAGATGAGATGATTTCGGTCGAAATCGATATAAAGATCACCGGAATCGGATGCACGGTTTGCAAATGGCAAGCAAAATAAGAATGACACTAATCTGCGATAAACAGCAAGATAGCACTTAAAATGCAACAAGTAGCAATGCTACAGCACCCCAACATAGCAAAAAAGCACATGGCAATAATCTACAGGAGATGCTTGACAAAAGATGAACACTGAGCTATGGCTAGTTCACAACATATCAAGCTCAAACAAGCATGGCAAAAGTGCAAAAGATTACAGGTTCACAGACTTCGTGAAAAACTGGACATGGCAGAAATCAGCATCAGGTAGCAATGTTCAGAGCACGAAATCAATATGCTACAGAAACTTAACATAGCAAAACAAGGCATGGTAGTGTTATACTAGATGCACATGACAAAAGTCCCTTACTGACCATAAGACAAAAAGGACCAAAAGATATGGTGGCAAGCATGTAAACATAGCAAGTTTCGTTATCAGGTTTTCAGACTTAGCAGAAAACAGAGCATGGCAGAAATATTAATATGTAGGCCTCTTTGTGAGCTTGAAGCACTCACTACAGAGCAATGCATGACAAACCAAGCATACCTACAACAAGATGGCATGTTTAAGAAGCTATCCATGGCAAGAACAATTACATAGAATGCATGGATCAACTACAATAAGCTTGGCAAAAATGCATGTCATGTTAAGAATCTGCCAGAAATATTTTATAGCAAAAGTAGAGCAAGATTGAGTCATGCTATGGCACTCTAAAATTGCAAACAATTGCAGGAATGGATCAATTAAAACTATAGATACACAACATTCTTACTGAACATCTCCAAATTATGCATGGATCTCTCTGTAGCATCAAGTTTACATGGCAACAAAATTACAGCAGACAAAGACTTAGAGAAATCACTAAGTCCCTGAAATCAGAAATATTACGGGGCCTACTTTGCATGCTTGTGCTAGTCACCACAAAGACCACAAAAATACATGGACTATACCACTGGAAAGATGGCATGGCGTACTTCAAAACACATGTAGAGCTCATGCTCAAAAGATGCACAGATTAAATGATACAAAAAATGACAAATCTCCAAGTTCTGACAAGAACCAGAGATTAACAGCAACTAGCCCTCTTCCAACGAAGATTTGGGCATCAAGATGACCTCTAATGAAAATGGTGCAACTGAACAAAACGAAGAGCATCACGAGACTAACAATTTGACATATTACACGTGCAAATCGGAGCTACATGCACGAAGTTATCGCATCTCGAACAGGAGCACTTGCTGATAAAAATCTGGGACTTGGGAAAAAAAACGGTCGCGAGGGAGAGGTCAACGCACGTATAGTGTTTGAGCGGATCCGGATCGGGCCGAAGCCGGTGGAGCTCGCCGGAGCTGCGGGGAAGGCGCGGCGGCCGGGGAAGAAGAGGAAGGAGGCGGCGCCTCGGGCCGGAGGAGGAGAGGCGCGGGCGCGGCGGCGGTCGGCGGCGGCCGGGGCGCGCGGCGGCGAGGCGCCGGCGACGGGCGGCGGGGAGGCGGAGCGGCGGCGGGCGCGCGGCGCGCGGGCGGCGGACGGCGCGGGCCTGGAGGGCCGGCGACGGGCCTGCGGGCCGGCGGCGGGGCGAGACGGAGGTGGGCCACGTGGCGCTCGCCGGTTGGCTGGGCGGCGCGGCGGACGTGTCCGGCGCGGGCGGACGCGTCCGGCGCGGCGCGGAGGGAGAGGGTTAGGGTTTCGTCTGAGATTTCGTTTTTCGGGATGCCCACTCATTTATAGGTAGAGGGAGCTAGGAGACTCCAAATGAGGTGCGGTTTTCGCCCACACGATCGTGATCGAACGACCTAGAGCATGGAAGAGAGTTTGGTGGGCTTTGGGCTGGTTTTGGAGGGGGGTTTTGCTGGACACTCAAATGGACTTTGCGGATGCCCGGTTAACCGTTGGAGTACCAAACGACCTCCGAATGGAAACTTGACCGGTAGTCTCCGGGTGGTTTACTAAGGCCACTTGACAAGCCTCGGTCCATTCCGAGAAAGTTTGACACACGCACATGAAAGAAAACTAGAGGGGTGCACCGGAGGAGATAGGAGCGCCGGATTGGAAAACGGACAACGGGGAAAATGCTCGGATGCATGAGACAAACACGTATGCGAATGCAATGCACATGATGACATGATATGAAAATGCAAGACATGACCAAAATACAAAACGAAAAACAAAACCCGACAACGGAGGGAAAAACATATCACATAGCCGAAAATGGCAAGAGTCGGAGTTACAAGCGGCGACCTGATGGAGCGCCGACGTAGCCGACTCAACCCCGGCCACTCCCTGACGATCGACGAGACGACCAACAGTGCTCCCGTACACAGCGGGCCCCGTGCCCAGAGAACCCGGCGAGCCCTGGCCCCCAGCGGGTCCCAGCACCGGCTTCCTCGATGATGACAACCTGGCCCCACGGCCTTGTAACATTACCCTTGTACCCTTGGGGCGTTCACTATCGGAGTCCTGGGAACGGGGGGTTCCCAGACTTGCCTGCCTGCAGCCCACGGCGTGGCTCCACCAGCGGCCCTGTACGGCCCATCTTCACCAACAAACACTCAAGACCCTCGCGAGAGGCCAAGCCTCACGAGGCGGACGACATAAGACCTCCTCGGGGGTAGCCTCACCAGGCTGGCTCGCGAGGGGCGGAGAGATCAAGGCAAGGGGCACCTCGTGAGGTTCCTATGACGTAAGCCATGATGACCGAGGCCAGGCGGGCGCCAGCGCGCGCAGTGTCCTCGTTTCCTCTTTGGTGCTAAAGAGGCAAGCGCAGGCGAGGAGTCCCGAGGCATCAGGCAAAGGTTTCCATATTGGTGCAACGAGACCAAGACCAGCAGGACGGCAGGACGAAGGTCACCGTGGAGCCCAAGATGGCGTCACCACCAGAGCCTTTGGCAGGCGAAGACCACCTTTAGTCAGCATAACTTGTACTAGTTGTCTCCCTTCAAATTTGGCCATTGTGGGATCCCTTCCCGCCTAACATTTGGGAAGAGGACTAGGGCCCCTATAAATAGGACTAGCCACCACAGTAGGAGGCAACTGATCACGGATCATTCAGATCGATTCAACACACACACACAAGCTCACCAAGCACCAGAGCACCTCTCCTCAGGAGGCTGTTCTTCCCTTTGTAACCGTTCATCCTAAGCCCAAGAGGCAATCCACCACACCACACTGGAGTAGGGTATTACACCACATCGGTGGCCCGAACCAGTAAACTCTCGTGTCTCTCATTCTTTGGGTTCGTCGAGCTAGGCCTTGCAATCATTGTGAGAGCGAGCAAGGGAGAGAGAGATCTTCGTGTGCAGCCCAGTGTTCGAACCTCAAGGGTTTGCTGGAACCCGTAATCCGACATTGACCTATAAAACCCCCCAGGAGCCCTCATGCATAAGGGCGGACACAGAGAGAAACCAGCGATCAGATCATCAGTAGCACACACACACCACAAGGAGGAGCAGCCTAAGCCCTGGCATGTCTTCCTTCTTCCTCCATACAGCTCGAGGAGCAACTCTGTACTGTTACATATAAACAACACTCGGCAGGACAAGGGATGTTATCTCTCCGGAGAGCCCCGAACCTGGGTATGTCTTGCCTCCCGCGCTCGCTCATGCCGACCTCGCCTCTGGAGCCCACCAGTGCCCTCGAGCCTCCTCCTATCTTTAACCATCCCTTGGTATCTGTCGTGCGCCCACCACGACACTACCGAAAACATCAGGCTTGTTGTGAGAAGCTCTGGTTTGTGAGAAGCTTATGCCCAAACCTGCCCCAAATGGGACAAAAAATTTACCACGGCATGTTGATGCCACTCCATGAAAGCATGCCAAGTTTCATGAATTTCAGACGAGTTTTAGATTTACTATACTTTAAAAACCAGGTATCCCAATGTTTGCGGCCGACGGTGGCAGGGTGTTTGAAATTCATTCTCATTTCTTGCATGGGACCTACGTATGCACCCAAGGACTCATATTTGATTTTTCAACCAATTTATATGCACTAGAGCATGTGCATGTAGTTCAAATTTGAATTATGCACATAAAATGCCTAGAAAACCCAATTATTGTATGAAAATGTTCAAATGAACCCCAAAAAATTCCAAAATTTAACACAACACTCCTTTTGTTCTATGTTGACAATAGAAACTTTTTGAAATCATCAAGTGGCAACAGATATCGTTTCGTCCCCAAAGGTGGCACGTTCCCAACCGAAACCATCACGCTTGTTTTGAGAAGCTCTAGTTTGTGAGAAGCTTATACCCAAACCTGCCCCAAATGGGACAAATAATTTACCAAGGCATGTTGATGCCGCTCCATGATAGCATGCCAAGTTTCATGAATTTCAGACGAGTTTTGATTTACTAGAATTACAAAAGCAAGTACCTCAACGTTTGCTGGAGAGCCATGGCGCCGTGGTGTTCGAAATTCATCCCCATTTCTTGCATGGGACATAAGCATAAACCCATGGACACATATATGATTTTACAACCCATGCTGGTGCAGCGGAGCATGTGCATGTAGTTTAATTTTGAATTGTGCACCTGAAATGGCTAGAAAACCAATTTAATGTATAAAATGTCCAAACAAACCCTGAATAATTCCAATTTTTTATGACACACATGTAGTTGCATGTTCACTGCAGGTAAAAGTTCTAGAAATTCAAACACCGTTCATGGCCGCTATGATCCCATTTTGTAATTCAAATCAAGATGAAAAATCAAGTAGATCCCACACAGTTTATTATCACCAACCGTGTGAGATGCAGTACAAAATATCCTGGAGCACCATCGATGTATAGTACGCCTATGGCTTACGCGAGAAGGTGCGGCGGCTACAGTCCACAGCCAGCGTGTCAAGTACACTAGCTCGCTCCCCAAATATCATTTCATTGTTCAATCCTCGCCGGTGAAAGATGGGGACGTGGACCCATGTCATGAGGGCAACTTCGGTGGCCCACTCCGGCGAGAGCGCGGCCGCAGCCGCCATGCGTGTGCTAACAAGGTGCATGAGTGTGGCCGCAATCTACGACTGGGCAGCCAGGGCAGCCCAAATGGCCGTTGTTGCTTCTCAGGTGGCGGCAACAACATCTGCCTCGGGGATAGCAACTAGAGAGAGTGGCACAACAGCTGTTTGTTCCACAGCGGCGGCCTTAGCCGTGATGGAGGCCGCCCACGTCCAGCTCATGGCAATCACAAAAAGCGTTTGAGCAGCCGTTCATTCCTCCGCCGCATACCTTGCCACGACAGAGCCCGTCCAAGCCCAGATCACGGCCGCCCATGCCTAGCCCGTGGCGGCCTTTTCCAAAGAGATGGCGGACGCTATGGCGAGATGCTTGCCGAGCATGGTGCGATGGATGCCATGGAGCCCCTTCCCCAAGAGACCGTCGGGCACGAGCTGGACATGGAGGCGGCGGCGGATATCGACGAGCACCAGCCGTAGTAGTACTCTTTGTTTTGTTGAATGAAGAGCGCTGGTCTTTAATTTGTTAGAATAATGTTTAGGTCAGCTAGCTCTGTTTAATTGCTGAACTTGCTCGATTAAGAAGTGTGGGTGTGTTGTAGTCTCCTTTGTGTACCCAAATTATTCAATGATGTGGATGACCACTTTAACCAGGGAAATTCTGTAGGGGAACATAGCATGAGATTTCAAGAAAATTCCTATGCTCACGCAAGATCTATCAAGGAGATGCATAGCAACGAGAGGGGGAGAGTGTGTCCACGTACCCTCATAGACCGAAAGCGAAAGCATTTGACAACGTGGTTGATGTAGTTGAACTTCTTCTCGTTCCGACCGATCAAGTACCGAACGTACGGCACCTCCTAGTTCTGCACACGTTCAGCTCGATGACGTCCCTTGAACTCTTGATCCAGCAAAGTGTCAAGGGAGAGTTCCGTCAGCACGACGGCGTGGTGACGGTGATGGTGAAGTGATCCGCGCAGGGCTTCGCCTAAGCACTACGTGAATATGACCGGAGGCATAAACTGTGTAGGGGGGCGCCGCACACAGCGGAATCAATCTTGTGTGTTCTAGCGGTGCCTCCCCCTCCTATATGTAAGTTGGAGGGGAGGAGAGGTAGCCACGGGGGCACCCCAAGTAGGAGGAATCCTACTTGGGCGCCTCCCAATTCGGCCTCCCCCCTTCCATATTCATCCGGAGGGGGAAGGAAGGAGGAGGGAGGAGAGAAGGAAGGGGGATACCGAATCCCTCCCCTTCCTTTCCCTCTTCTCCTCTTTCCTTCCCCCTTATTTTGGCCTACATGGGGCGCACCAGCCCCCTAGGGGCTTGTCTGTCCCCTTCTTGGCCTATTAGGCCCATGTAGTTGCCGGGGGATGCCCGGAACCCCTTCCGGTGACCCGATACATACCCGGTACCCTCGGAACACTTCCGGTGTCCTAATACTATCGTCCTATATATGAATCTTTACCTCTCGACCATTTCGAGACTCCTCGTCATGTCCATGATCTCATCCGGGACTCCGAACAACATTCGGTCACCAAATCACATAACTCATATAATACAAAATCGTCATCGAACGTTAAGCGTGCGGACCCTACGGGTTCGAGAACTATGTAGACTTGACCGAGACACCTCTCCGGTCAGTAACCAATGGCAGAACCTGGATGCTCATATTGGCTCCTACATATTCTACGAAGATCTTTATCAGACGTACAGCAATGACAACATACGTTATTCCCTTTGTCATCGGTATGTTACTTGTCCGAGATTCGGTCGTCAGTATCTTCATACCTAGTTCAATCTTGTTACCAGCAAGTCTCTTTACTCGTTCCATAATACATCATCCCACAACTAACTCATTAGTCACATTTGTTGCGAGGCTTATTATGATGTGCACTACCGAGAGGGCCCACAGATACCTCTCCGATACTCGGAGTGAAAAATCCTAATCTCGATCTATGCCAACCCAACAAACACCTTTGGAGATACCTGTAGAGCATCTTTATAATCATCCAGTTATGTTGTGACGTTTGATAGCACACAAGGTATTCCTCTGGTATCCGGGAGTTACATAATCTCATTGTCAAAGGAATATGTATATGACATGAAGAAAGCAATAGCAATAAACTTAACGATCATTATGATAAGCTAATGGATGGGTCTTGTCCATCACATCATTCTCCTAATTATGTGATCCCGTTCATCAAATGACAACACATGGCTATGGTTAGGAAACTTAACCATCTTTGATTAATGAGCTAGTCTAGTAGAGGCTTACTACGGACACAGTGTTTTGTCTATGTATCCACACATGTATCAAGTTTCCGGTTAATACAATTCTAGCATGAATAATAAACATTTATCATGATATAAGGAAATATAAAATAACAAATTTATTATTACCTCTTGGGCATATTTCCTTCAGTCTCCCACTTGCACTAGAGTCAATAATCTAGTTCACATCGCCATGTGATTAACACCAATAGTTCACATCGTCATATGATTAACACCTATAGTTCACATCGCCATGTGATCAACACCCAAAGGGTTTACTAGAGTCAATAATCTAGTTCACATCGCCATGTGATTAAGACCCAAAGAGTACTAAGGTGTGATCATGTTTTGCTTGTGAGAGAAGTTTAGTCAATGGGTCTGTGACATTTAGATCCGTATGTATTTTGCAAATTTCTATGTCTACAATGCTCCGCATGGAGCTACTCTAGCTAATTGCTCCCACTTTCAATATGTATCCAGATTAAGACTCAGAGTCATCCGGATCAGTGTCAAAGCTTGCATCGACGTAACCCTTTATGACGATCTCTTTGTCACCTCCATAACCGAGAAATATTTCCTTAGTCCTCTTAGGTAACTAAGGATAACTTTGACCGCTGTCCAGTGATCCATTCCTGGATCACTATCGTACCCCTTTGCCAAACTCTTGGCAAGGTACACAATAGGTCTGGTACACAGCATAGCATACTTTATAGAACCTATGACTAAGGCATAAGGAATGACTTTCATTCTCTTTCTATTTTCTGCCGTGGTCGGGTTTTCAGTCTTACTCAACTTTACACCTTGCAACACATGCAAGAAATCCTTCTTTGACTGTTCCATTTTGAACTACTTCAAAATCTTGTCAAGGTATGCACTCATTGAAAAATCTTACCAAGCGTCTTGATCTATCTCTATAGATCTTGATGCCCAATATGTAAGCAGATTCACCGAGGTCTTTCTTTGACAAACTCCTTTCAAACACTCCTTTATGCTTTCCAGAAAATTCTACATAATTTATGGTCAACAATATGTCATTCACATATACTTATCAGAAAGGCTGTAGTGCTCTCACTCACTTTCTTGTCAATACATGCTTCACCGCAAGTCTATATAAAACTATATGCCTTGATCAACTCATCAAAGGATATATTCCAACTCTAAGATGCTTGCACCAGTCCATAGATGGATCGCTGGAGCTTGCACACTCTGCCAGCACCTTTAGGATTGACAAAACCTTCTGGTTGCATCATATACAACTCTTATTTAATAAATCCATTTAAGGAATGCATTTTTTGACATCCATTTGCCAGATTTCAATAAATGCAGCAATTGCTAACATGATTCGGACAGACTTTAAGCATCGCTGCGAGTGAGAAAATCTCATCATGGTCAACTCCTTGAACTTGTCAAAAACCTTTCACAACAAGTCGAGCTTTGTAGACAGTAACATTACCATCAGTGTCAGTCTTTTTCTTGAAGATCCATTTATTCTCTATGGCTTGCCGATCATCGAGCAAGTCAACCAAAGTCCCTAGTTTGTTCTCATACATGGATCCCATCTCACATTTCATGGCCTCGAGCCATTTTGCGGAATCTGGGCTCATCATCGCTTCCTCATAGTTCGTAGGTTCGTCATGGTCTAGTAACATGACTTCCAGGACAGGATTACCGTACCACTCTGGTGCGGAAGGTGCTCTCGTTGACCTACGAGGTTCTGTAGTAACTTGATCTGAATTTCATGATCATTATCATTAGCTTCCTCTCTAGTTGGTGTAGGCATCGTGGGAACGGTTTTCTATGATGAGCTACTTTCCAATTAGAGAGAAGGTACAGTTATCTCATCAAGTTCTACTTTCCTCCCACTCACTTCTTTCGAGAGAAACTCCTTCTCTAGAAAGGTTCCATTCTCGGCAACAAAAATCTTACCTTCGGATCGGTGGTAGAAGGTGTACCCAATTGTTTCTTTAGGGTATCCTATGAAGATGCACTTCTCCGATTTGGGTTCGAGCTTATCAGGATGAAGCCTTTTGACATAAGTGTCGCAACCCCAAACTTTTAAGAAACGACATCTTAGGTTTCTTGCCAAACCATATTTCATACGGTGTCGTCTCAACGGATTTAGATGGTGCCCTATTTAACGTGAATGCAGTTGTGCCTAATGCATAACCCCAAAACGATAGTGGTAAATCGGTAAGAGACATCATAGATTGCACCATATCTAATAAAGTACGGTTACAACATTTGGACACACCATTACGCTTTGGTGTTCCAGGTGGCGTGAGTTGTGAAACTATTCCACATTGTTTTAAATGAAGGCCAAACTCGTAACTCAAATATTCGCCTCCGCGATCAGATGGTAGATTTTTTTCTTCTTACGACGATTCTCCACTTCACTTTGAAATTGTTTGAACTTTTCAAATGTTTCAGACTTGTGTTTCATCAAGTAGATATACCCATATCTGCTCAACTCATCTGTGAAGGTCAGAAAATAACGATACCCGCCACAAGCCTCAATACTAATCGAACCGCATATATCGGTATGTATTATTTCCAATAAGTCATTAGCTCGCTCCATTGTTCCTGAGAACGGTTTAGTCGTCTTGGGGCATGGTTCGCAAGTATCAAATGATTCATAATCAAGTGATTCCAAAAGTCCATCCGCATGGAGTTTCTTCATGCGCTTTACACTAATATGACCTAAACGGCAGTGCCACAAAAATGTTGCACTATCATTATCAACTTTGCATCTTTTGGCATCAATATTATGAATATGTCTATCACTACGATCGAGATTCTATAAACCATTTACATTGGGTGTATGACCATAGAAGGTTTTATTCATGCAAACAGAACAACAATTATTCTCCGACTTAAATGAATAACAGTATCACAATAAACATGATCCAATCATATTCATGCTCAACGCAAACACCAAATAACATTTATTTAGGTCCAACACTAATCTCGAAGGTAGAGGGAGTGTGCGATGGTGATCTTATCAACCTTGGAATCACTTCCAAC
The DNA here is from genome assembly GCF_018294505.1 of Triticum aestivum. Taxonomy (NCBI): domain Eukaryota; kingdom Viridiplantae; phylum Streptophyta; class Magnoliopsida; order Poales; family Poaceae; genus Triticum; species Triticum aestivum. Next base: position 292,804,092 of record NC_057802.1, on the reverse strand, counting down.
ACACATCTTCACCTCGCCTTTAACTAGTTTTTGTTCATTTTGTAACTCCTGTTTCGAGTTACTAATCTTAGCAACTAAACCGGTATCATATACCCAGGGGATACTATGAAAACTAGTAAAGTACACATCAATAACATGTATATCAAATATACCTTTGTTCACTTTGCCATCCTTCTTATCCGCCAAGTATTTGTGGCAGTTCTGCTTCCAGTGACCATTTCCTTTGCAGTAGAAGCACTTAGATTCAGGCTTGGGTCTAGCTTTGGGTTTCTTCATGGGAGCGGCAACTTGTTTGCTATTCTTCTTGAAGTTCCCTTTCTATCCCTTTGCCCTATTCTCCTCCATATTGTAGGCAAAGTACTTGTCAGAGGTATCATACCTCTTGACTCGGGCATGAGACTTAAATACCAATTTTGAGTTCTTGGAACATCTCATATGCTCTGTGTCATTCAAAACGTTTTTGAAGTCCCGGTTCTAAGACGTAAAGCATGGTGCACTAAACTATCAAGTAGTCATCATAACGAGCTTGTCAAACGTCCATAACGTCTGCACCTGCTCCTGCAATAGGTCTGTCACCTAGCGGTGCATCAAGGACATAATTGTTCTCTGCAACAATGAGGATAATCCTCAGATCATGGACCCAGTCCGCATCATTGCTACTATCATCTTTCAACTTAGTTTTCTCTAGGAACATATCAAAAACATAGGGGATCTACAACGCGAGCTATTAATCTACAACATAGATATGCAAATACTATCAGGACTAAGTTCATGATAAATTAAGTTCAGTTTAAGAACTACCACTTAGATAGACATCCCTCAAGTCATCTAAATGATACTTGATCCAAATCAACTAAACCATATCCGATCATCACGTGAGATGGAGTAGTCATTAATGGTGAACATCTCTATGTTGATCATATCTACTATATGATTCACGTTCAACCGTTCCGTTTCCAGTGTTTCGAGGCCTTGTCTGTACATGCTAGGCTCGTCAAGTTTAACCCGAGTATTCCGCATGTCCAAAACTGCCTTGCACCCATTGTATGTGAACGAAGAGCTTATCACACCCGATCATCACGTGGTGTCTCAGCACGACGAACTATCGCAACGGTGCATACTCAGGGAGAACACTTATACCTTGAAATTTTAGTAAGGGACCATCTTATAATGCTACCGTTGTACTAAGCAAAATAAGATGCATAAAAGATAAACATCACATGCAATCAAAATACGTGACATGATATGGCCATCATCATCTTGTGCCTTTGATCTCCATCTCGAAAGCACCGTCATGATCTCCATCGTCACCGGTTTGACACCTTGATCTCCATCGTAGCATTGTGGTCGTCTCGCCAACTATTGCTTCTACAACTATCGCTAGCGCATAGTGATAAAGTAAAGCAATTACATGGCGCTTGCAGTTCATACAATAAAGCGACAACCATAAGGCTCTTGCCAGTTGCCGATAACTTTTATAAAACATGATCACCTCATACAACAACGTATATCACATCATGTCTTGACCATATCACATCACAACATGCCCTGCAAAAACAAGTTAGACGCCCTCTACTTTGTTGTTGCAAGTTTTACGTGGCTGCTACGGGCTTCTAGTAAGAACCGTTCTTACCTACACATCAAAACCACAATGGTGATTTATCAAGTTTGTTGTATTAACCTCCAACAAGGACCGGCTGCAGTCAAATTAGATTCAACTAAAGTTGGAGAAATAGACACCCGCCAGCTACCTTTATGCAAAACTAGTTGCATGTCTGTCGGTGGAACCGGTCTCATGAACGTAGTCATGTAAGGTTGGCGCAGGCCGCTTCATCCAACAATACCGCTGAATCAAAATAAGACATTGGTGGTAAGCAGTATGACGATCACCGCCCACAACTCTTTGTGTTCTACTCGTGCATATCATCTACGCATAGACCTAGCTCGGATGCCACTGTAGGGGAACGTAGCATGCAATTTCAAAAAAATTCCTACGCTCATGCAACATCTATCTAGGAGATGCATAGCAATGAGAGGGGTGAGTGTGTCCATGTACCCTTGTAGACCGAAAGCGAAAGCGTTTGACAACGCGGTTGATGTAGTCGAACTTCTTCTCGTTCTGACCGATCAAGTACCGTACGTACAACACCTCCGAGCTCTGCACACGTTCAGCTCGATGACGTCCCTCGAACTCTTGATCCAACAAAGTGTTGAGGGAGAGTTCCGTCAGCACGACGGCGTGGTGATGGTGATGGTGAAGTGATCCGTGCAGGGCTTCGCCTAAGCAGTACGTGAATATGACCGGAGGCGTAAACTGTGTAGGGGGCGCCGCACAAGGCTAGGAATCAATCTTGTGTGTTCCAGCTGTGCCTCCCCTCATATATATAGGTTGGAGGGGGGAGAGGCAGCCAAGGGGGCGCCCCAAGTAGGAGGAATCCTACTTGGGCGCCTCCCAATTCGGCCTTCCCCCCTTCCATATTCATCCGGAGGGGGAAGGAAGGAGGAGGGAGGAGAGAAGGAAGGGGAGGCCGAAACCCTCCCCTTCCTTTCCCTCTTCTCCTCTTTTCTTCCCCCTTATTTTGGCCTACATGGGGCGCACCAGCCCCCTAGAGGCTGGTCTGTCCCCTTCTTGGCCCATTAGGCCCATGTAGTTGCTGGGGGGATGCCCGGAACCCCTTCCGGTGACCCGATACGTACCCGGTACCCTCGGAACACTTCCGATGTCTGAATACTATCGTCCTATATATGAATCTTTACCTCTCGACCATTTTGAGACTCCTTGTCATGTACGTGATCTCATCCGGGACTCTGAACAACATTCGGTCACCAAATCACATAACTCATATAATACAAAATCGTCATCAAACGTTAAGCATGCGGACCCTACGAGTTCGAGAACTATGTAGACATGACTGAGATACCTCTCCGGTCAATAACCAATAGCGGAACCTACATGCTCATATTGGTTCATACATATTCTACGAAGATCTTTATCGGTCGTACCGCAATGACAACATACGTTATTCCCTTTGTCATCGATATGTTACTTGCCCGAGATCGATCGTCGGTATCTTCATACCTAGTTCAATCTCTTTACCAGCAAGTCTCTTTACTTGTTTTGTAATACATCATCCCGCAACTAACTCATTAGTCACATTGCTTGCAAAGCTTATTATGATGTGCATTACCGAGAGGGCCCAGAGATACCTCTCCGATACTCGGAGTGACAAATCCTAATCTCGATCTATGCCAACCCAACAAACACCTTCGGCGATACCTGTATACCATCTTTATAATCACCCAGTTACGTTGTGACGTTTGATAGCACAAAAGGTATTCCTCCGGTATCCGGGAGTTGCATAATCTCATAGTCAAAGGAATATGTATATGACATGAAGAAAGCAATAGCAATAAAACTTAACGATCATTATGCTAAGCTAACGGATGGGTCTTGTCCATCACATCATTCTCCTAATGATGTGATCCCGTTCATCAAATGACAACACATGTCTATGGTTAGGAAACTTAACCATCTTTGATTAACGAGCTAGTCTAGTAGAGGCTTACTAGGGGCACGGTGTTTTGTCTATGTATCCACACATGTATCAAGTTTCTGGTTAATACAATTCTAGCATGAATAATAAAAATTTATCATGATATACGGAAATATAAAATAACAACTTTATTATTGCCTCTAGGGCTTATTTCCTTCAAATTCGAACCAAATTGTTTGGCGTTCAAACTCATCACACACGGGTTAAGGTATCTGAATCTTTTGTGATGTTCACATATCGTACACAGTTCTGAATAAGGGACCGTGTCTAATGAGACTTTGCGCGCCATTTTTTTCGCTGAAGTGATTCAAAATTTTCGGCTTCCGCAGAAAGATCTACCTCCCCGCCCCCTCCCCCTTACCAAAAGCCACATTTCCCCTGTTTCCGCCATCCTTTCCAAGTTGAAACCTTCACTCCTTGCTTGCAGCGCCGCCTCCTCGTCGGCGACCCTCCTTCATGCTGCTCGGCCTCATTTATCCAGGCAGGTAATTGAATTTGTATTCTTTAGGCTGCAATTTTGTATTATCTTCCATGTGAGAAATAAATCGAATTTATCTTTACAAAATACTTGAGAAACGAATACAATTGCTATATTTCCAAGTTGTCAAGCATGCTTGGTTTGGTTATACATTGTGCAATGTGGTGGTCAGTTAACATTTGGCTCATTTGTTGTGGTGGTTAGTTCACAGTTTGCTTCAATTCTTCAATGCGATGTTCAATAGTTGTGTGTGCATTCTATTATTGTCACTACTGGAATCAGGATCTTTGCCGTCAGCTAGCTGACGACAAAGAACGTCTTTGCCATAAGCTTACAGAAAACTAACGGCAAAGAATGAGCTGACGGCAAAGAACATGTTTGTTGTCAGCCTCCTCTTTGTCGTCTGCTAGCTGACGGCATAGAAGCTTTGCCTTCAACTAGCAGACGGCAAAGAGGGTGGGTGGCCCACTAACGAGAAGAACTTAACGGCCACTTTCTTTGCCGTCCGCTAGCAGACGACAAAGATTTTTTGCCGTCCGCTAGCGGATGGCAAAGAAAGTGGCCCACCTAACCGTCGTTCCCCCTGGCCCCACCCCACTACCTAGGCTCTTTGCTGTCTACTAGCAGACGGCAAAGAGATTTGACCTATCAAAAAAGGTCAGCGCCCGCGCCCGCGCCATCCTCTTTCTCTTCCCTCTGTCTCTCTCCCCTCACCGTGTTGTCCCAGTGCCCGAGTTGGCCCCGCCGCCGACCCCCACCGCCCCCGAACCCCACCGCCCCCGACCCCAAGGTCGCCCGCCGCCCCGGCACCCCGCCACCCGGCGCTCAGGCCGCCCGTCGCCCCGGTGCCCCGCCACCCGGCGCCTCTCCGTCCAGCCGCCCCCACCGCCCGCCGCCGCTCCGCCCCCTGGTGAGGTTCTGCCCTTTATTTTTATTATTTTTTTCTTGATGTTTTACTTGATTTAGTTGCTTTAGGTTAGTTGATTTAGTTGCTTTAGGTTAGTACATTTAGTTGCTTTACGTTAGTTGATTTAGGTTAGTTCATTTAGTTGCTTTAGGTTAATTAGTACATTTAGTTGCTTCAGGTTAGTAGATTTAGTTGCTTTAATTAGGTTAGCTTTTTTAGGTTAGTAGATTGTAGGTTAGTTTTTTATATTAAGAAGAAAAGAAGAAAATGTAGAAGTGAAGAGGAAAAAGGAAAATGAAGAAGAAAAAAAGAAAAAGAAGAAAAGAGGAAGAACGAAAAGAAGGAAGAAGAAGAAAAGGAAAGATCGAGGGGAAAAGGAGTTTAGTTTAGGTTAATTTAGTTTAGTTTAGGTAGCTAGGTTTGTTTCTAGGTTAGTTAGGTTAGGTTAGTTATCTTTAGACTAGGTTAGTTATGTTAGGTTAGTTATCTTTAGAATAAGTAGAAGGTGTTAGTTAGGTTAGTTTGATTTTCTAGGTTAGTTTGATTTTCTAGGTTAGTTAGGTTAGTTATCTTTAGACTAGTTTAGTTAGGTTAGTTTCTAGGTTAGTTAGGTTAATTAGTTTGAGGGGCTTTGGTGATGTCATTTTGTTCTCCAAGAGATGATACTTGGCAAGATAACCAAATATGGCATTTTTTACATGCTAGAATTTTCTTGGAATTTATAGAGAATATTTCCTATGTAAATATTCCAAAAGCAAGAACTATCAGAAAATGGTTTTTGATGGATTTGACCAATATTCTGAACATGACCGTGTGTTGAAACTCTTATATATGGACAGTATATGTCCAATGAGCTGCCCTAAATTTTCTTAAATATTTTTGAAACACTAAAATAATTTTAACCTATTGAAGACCACTAAGAAAAAGCCTTTAATTAGTTAGTTAGTTATTTTTTAGGTTAATTACTTAGTTAATTTGTTAGTTAATTTTTTTAGGTGTTGCTTTCACCCACCAAATTTTTTATTATGTTTATGTTGTACTTATTTCGTTTACTCTTGTCATTGCAGGTGTTGACAGATGGTGGGTGCGGGTCGAGAGCGCTCCCAGCCTCCTTCTTCCTCGGCGCGTGCTGGGAGGGGTGGCTATATTCCACCCAGCAGCTTTGGAGAGCGCTCATAGACAGCATGGGGACACCGGCGGGCCCTTCTTCTTCAGCCGGAGAGGTCAGGGGAAGACGAAGAGGGGTGCACCTAGAGGTGGACGTGGCAGCGGGAGAGGTAGGAAGGCTGTTGTGCCTTCCTTGCCGCCACCCCCCAGCTGATTCTCTGGACCAACAAAGTGCTCCGTCTCAGGTGGAGCCATCAGACTTGGACCCGTCTTGGACTCGGGTCCATAAGCCTCGGGCTAACGAGCCTTGGGTCGCCGAGCCTTCGTCCTAGGAGAATTGGGCCCCAGAGTCTTCGTCCCACGAGACTCTGGTCCTAGAGTGTTCGTCCCAGGTGACTCCAGAGGCTAGTGGCCATGCTGATGGCGAGGAGACCTGGTCTGATGATAGTTTTAGCGATAGCGAGCTGGTTGAGCAGGGCAAGAAGGCCTACCAGTGTGGTGGTACGAAGCTCCCAGCCGTGCCGGCGACCCGCGATCAAAGGTGGTTGATTCCGCCTAACGGGGAGAAGTAAGTGCATTTACTCTGTTTTAACCTTTGTCCTCATGTTTCTTCAAATTAATATCTAATGTGTTGGCCTTGTCATACTGCAGGGGTTGGATACACCCCGATGGTGTCCGCAGGCCCAACCAGGTCCTTGGTGTGATTTGTTGGCAGCACTTCCCGGGGTGGGTCACGTTGCCCGGGGAGGGTCATGCTCCACATCTAGCAATGAGCTTGGAGCTGTACACGGCCGCCCCGGCCCCGCCAGAGGAGAGGGTCGACGGTGTCGTGTGCGGGATGGTGGCCGACGTTGTGAGGCAGCGGTTTTGGGTAATTTCTCCTTTACAGAATTAAAAATCAACATTACCTAGTGATTGTACTAATCAGTGTTGTCTTGTTCGATTGCGCGCAAACCTTCTACAGGGTTGCTGAGGAACACGAGGCGGAGGCGGCTAGGGTTCTCTAAGCCGACTGCAAGCGCCTACTTCAGAACTCACGGCACGAGGCTAGGGTGCAGGCTGTTCGAGACTACTACGCCTCGACTAACATTAGGAGGGCCAAGAAGAAGTGCCGCCGCAAGTATCTGAGTAAGGAGAAGTACATGAATGTAATTACCTATTCTTAAGGCCTTGTACTTAGTTTCCTTGATTTCATTTGTAGGCGTAGCGCTGAAATTTCTCTTTGCCAAACTTAGGTGCCCCCGAGATGGTGTGCAGATATGATGGACTGTTGGGGGGCGTTGGTGGATGAGTGGTGCTCTCCCCAATGGCTAGCCGAACACAACAAGGCTAGGGATAAGCGTTCCCAAATGCGAGGTGTGCCACACCATCAAGGGAGCTCCAACCTGTTTGAGTACGGGGATCACTGGGTATGTGGTTTCAGCCCTTAACGATTCATGCAATTTCATTCTTCCTGCTAGCTTCAGCCCTAACTAATATGTTGTTCCTCTCTTTTAGGCGAAACACAACAAGAAGGAAGTGCCCTTGCTGTATGACCTCTATGCCATGGCCCATATGGCCCCGTTCAAGAAGGTCAAGTCATTCTCTGAGGATGACCTCGATCATCCAGAGAGCTTCACCAACATCTCCTCCCACAATAAGCTCGTGAGGTACAGAGACTTTGGGAACGCGAAGAAAGGGGATGACTTCAACCCAAGCCAGAGACCTTTTGATACAGAGCTCGTGATGCTATATGGTGAGGGGAGGAAACATGGCTCGGTAGCCATTGGGGATGGACTGATACGTTGTCCTAGAAGTCTCCCGGAGATCAAGAAGCACCACGCGAGGTCTCTTCCTGAGATACCGCCTCGACCACGACTAGTGGACCTCGCCATCGAGGCTAGGGCCCATGAGCTTTAGGCGGAGGCAAACGGGCAGGCCAAGGAGAGGGAGACCGAGCTGGAGCAGAGGACGGCTAGGATGCTGGAGGAGGAGAGGAACCGAAATGACGCGTCTCACCTGGCCCTATATGAGCTCCTCGTGGTAAGTTTCTCCTGCTTATTAGCCAGATCATGCATGTAATGTTCATTTCATTACTAACTAATATGACTGACTCGTGAAAACAAAATGTGCAAGTCCGTGTGCGAGAAAAACGGTCAGACCCCTCCGCCGATGCCTCGGATTGGTGTAGTGCACACGGTGAGTTTCATTTGAATGGTCATTAGTTACTAGTATTCACATTTCAGTTGAATCATGCTAACGAGGAATTGCAAATGATCTTTGCTGCAGCATGCCTCCCGACAAGCATCGACCGATCCTTCTCCGTCTCGCACTGGCGCAACCCCGACCCCGACCGGTCCTTCTCCGTCTGTCACTGGTGTAAACCCGACTGGCCCTTCACCTCCGTGATGACGGTAAGCTTTCTCTATTGTTTTGCCTACCAAATGCATAAAGACCTAGACTTAGCTTTATTTCCTCCAAAATGGTTACCATAATGACCTAGACTTAGCCAATCTTCCTACAAAATGACATAATTAGCTTACTTAGCTCCAAAATGATCTATACTTAACTAAATTAGCTCTAGTATGCTTAGTTACCTAGGTTAGCTAAATAAAGACCTATGCTTAGCTTACTTATGTCAAAAATGGCATAATATGCTTAGTTAACTCAAAAATGGCATAATTAGTTAAGTTAGCTCCAAAATGACCCATTTTACCTAGGTTTGTTCCAAAATGACCCATTTTAGCTAGGTTAGCTCCAAAATGATCCATTTTACCTACGATAGCTCAAAAATGGCATAATTACTTATGTTAGCACAAAAATGACTTATACTTACCTTAATTTCCTCCAAATTGACATAATAAGCTTAGTTAGCTAAAAATGGAATAATTACCTATGTAAGCTCTAAAATGACACAAATAAGGAATAAGAAGAAGGAAAACAAGGAAGAGGAGAAAAAGAAATAATAGAAGAAGAAAGAGAAGAAAAAAGAAAGAATAAAAGAAGAAGAATGATAAGGAAAAGGGTAAAAATCTTCTTCTTCTAGTCTTCTTCTTCTCTTCTTCTTCTTCTTCTTCTTCTTCTTCTTCTTCTTATTCTTCTTCTTCTTCTTCTTCTTCTAGTCTTCTTCTTCTTCCAGTCTTCTTCTTCTTCTCCAAAATGACCTAAGTTAGCTCTAATATGATTAGTTAACTAGGTTAGCTCAATAATGACCTATACTTAGCTGCTTTATATAAAAAATGGCATAATATGCTTAGTTCACTCAAAAAAGGCATAATTAGCTAGGTTAGCTCCATTTTACCTAAGTATGCTTACTTCTTCTTCTTCTTCTTCTTCATTTTCTTCTTCTTCTTCTTCTAGTTTTCTTCTTCTAACTTTCTTGTTTCCCATTTTGCAGATTTCATTTACTTCATGGAAGCTTGCATGGATGGAGTGTTCCCTTTCTGCTGTTCTTTTGTATCGCTGAACAATGTGGAACTAGTTATATGGATGGATGGATAGGTGTTGGATGAACAATGTGATGAAACTATGTGTTGGTTATGTTTGGATGGAACTATGTGTTGGTTATGTATGTATGATGAAACTTGTGTGTTGGATATGTCATATGTCTGCTGTGAAATTTGTGTGTTCAAACTTGTGTGTTGAAATTGAATGAATATAAGAAAAAACAGGGGCTACAGGCTCTTTGCCGTCTGCTGGCAGACGGCAAAGCTGCCACGTGGCAGCTACCTATGCAACCTGGGGTACTGGCTGGCCTATTTGGTTAGTTTGCCCTCTGTTGGCAGACGGCAAAGAACGTTTCACCTTTGCCGTCTGCCAACGGACGTCATAGCATGACACGTGGCAGCACCTGGGGGTTGGCCTATTTTGCTACTTTGTTGTTTGCTGGCAGATGGCAAAGGTGCAATGGTCTTTGTCGTCTGCCCGTGGACGGCAAAGCATGCCGTTAACCACCTAATGGACCTAACCTGGCACTTGTGTCGTCCAGGCTCTTTGCCGTCCGCTGGAGGACGACAAAGAGCCCTTCACCGTAGCCTATTCAGCCGGACCTGTTGCCATGTGCTGGCGGACTGCAAAGGTCTTTGCCGTCAGCTAGGCATGCCTTTGCCGTCAGCCATGGCAGACGGCAAAGTGCCTGATTCCTGTAGTGTGTATACCATGTGAGAAGTAAATCGAATTTGGTTGTACTAAATACATGAGAAACAAATACAATTGCTATATTTCCAAGTTGTTAAGCATGCTTGGTTTGGTTAACTGTCTGATCCTCTATTAGGAGTATGTTATATTGTGCAATGTGCTGCTCAGTTAATGGCTTCATTTGTTGTGGTGTTTAGTTAACTGTTTGGTGCAATTCTGCAATGCGATGTTGAATTGTTGTGGGAACATTCTGTTATTGTATACCATGTGAGGAATAAATTGAATTTGGTTGTACTAAATACATGAGAAACAAATACAATTGCTATATTTCCAAGTTGTTAAGCATGCTTGGTTTGATTAACTGTCTGATATTCTATTAGGAGTATGTTATATTGTGCAATGTGGTGCTCAGTTAACGTTTGCTTCATTTGTTGTGGTGTTTAGTTAACTGTTTGGTTCAATTCTGCAATGCGATGTTCAATTGTTGTGGGTGCATTCTGTTATTGTATACCATGTGAGGAATAAATTGAATTTGGCCGTACTAAATACACGAGAAACAAATACAATTGCTATATTTCCAAGTTGTTATGCATGCTTGGTTTGGTTAACTGTCCGATCTTCTATTAGGAGTATGTTATATTGTTCAATGTGGTGCTCAGTTAATGTTTAGTTCATTTGTTGTGGTGTTTAGTTAACTGGTTGGTTCAATTCTACAATGCGATGTTCAATTGTCGTGGGTAGAATTTTGTATTGTTGTGCATGTGAGGAATAAATCGAATTTGGCTGCACTTAATACATGAGAAACATATACAAGTGTTATATTTCCTAGTTCTTAATCATGCTTGGTTTGGATAAATGGGTTTTCCATGTGTGTTGGGGAAATTACCACTGGGCGTAAACCGGCCAGGAGAGGCCGGGTTAACCCCATAAGTAGTTCATTTGTATCTGAAGTCCATGAAGACAGACGGTGACGCTTCATGAAGGCCCAGGGCCCAAAGCCGGTTTAAGGCCTATAGACATAAACCGGCATTGATATGTAAACTTGTGTTGTAAGATAGAAGTAGCAGAGACCGAGCCAAACACGATTATGAGCCGGCCTCGGGATTCTGTAAACCGGCGGGCGTCAACCCATGTATATAAGGGGACGACCCGGCGGCGGTTCAAGAAGGACAGACAACAACTCGAGACTCAGGCAAAGCGTATTCGCTCCCTGGTCATCGAAACCCCATCAATTCCATCACAACTAGACGTAGGCTTTTACCTTCATCGTAAGGGGCCGAACTAGTATAAAACTCTCTTGCGTCCCTTGTCCGCTTTAACCCCTTTAAGCTAACCCGTAGTGATGGCTCCATGACTAAGTCCTTTCTCTAGGACATCTGCCGTGACAAAACCACGACAGTTGGCGCCCACTGTGGGGCTATCGCACGATGGTTTCAAGTTCTTGGAGGGCAACTTCGAAGGACTCAAGGGTTACGCTGTGGGCCGGATGACCAAGAGTCATCCCGGCAAGCTCTACATCGACGATGCAGGCTGGGGCCCCGAGGCCAGCTCAATCGAGTACGGGTACCGGGTCCCCTTTGGAGGCATACACGTTTTCATTGGCAAGATCGGTGAACCGGGCCCTGAGCCGGACATCTGCACCGACCTCGTCGAAACGGCTCAGCGTGCGAGATCTGCCCGGGTCAAGCCTGTCATCAGGCATGCCTTCGTGGGAGTTATCCATGGAGGGGAATCTGAGGATAGATCGGAATCTGGTGGTGAGGCCGTCGTTTATTCCGGCGACGAGTCATCGACCGGAGAGACCGAGTCGTTATATCAGTTACAAGATGGCCGGATTGGGGGCTGTTCCAATGGCGACAGTATTCCGGACCCCTTTGATCTGCCAAACCGGGTTGCGATCTTCATGGCCGGCACGCAACCGGCGCTCCACTCTTCGACCGCAGCGGCGATGATTTCCGGATCGGCGGCGGCGGCAGCGGCCGGGGCAGGAGGCCCTGTGCGACCGCCAGCTCAGGTTCTATCTGATTTGTTTGATGCGTTGGCGACACTAATGGCGGAGGTTAACCCGGCAGATCAGGATGCACACAATGCGGAAATCGCGAAAGTGAAAGATCAGATCACCTAGGCCAAAGCCGACTTAGCAGCTGAGGATACCAGGATAGCCACGGAGCGGGCCGCTTTGGATGCACAAGCTTACCGGATTATGCTGGATCAGAGTGCGTCGAATGAAGTCCTGAAGAGGAGGCACCGATCTCGCCTGCCGCCGGTTTATGACGCTAGAAATCTCTTTAACACTCCAGGAGCAGGGACCAGTAATCTACCGGTGGTAAACCGGGCGGAGGAACCTGGAGCAGGGGCGCCGGTTCAGCCATGTTTGGTGGATCCACCTCGTCAGAACAACATTGTAGTAACGCATGTCCCCACGCCACCGAGTCATTATTCTAACCCAATGGACAACATTGTCGCTGCCGCTTCACGGCTGGCGGCCATCCCGATCGAAGGCGATTCTCCGGCAGCGGTCGAGACGCGTCGGGTTAAGGAGCTTCTTCAGACAGCCTTGGTTCAACAGGAGGCTTATTCATATAGTCGCGATCGGATTCATTCTACTCCCCGCCCAAGCCGGAGTTACAGCAGGCGTATGGATGAACCGGCAGTGTCAAGCAATGCGCGGAACCGTGATCCGCCCCGTGGCAATAACCCGGCGGGTGGTGCTGGTGATGCTCAGGAGGTGGTGGACCGGGCTTGGGCACGCAGAGAGGCCGAGTTAGCGGCGCAGCATGAAGCCGGTCAGCTTACTCCGATTCGTCCAACCACATCGGTGGAACCAGGAGTTACCTCTAGTTCTTTGGGACTGCCGTGTCTCGTCCCGGCGTTATGTAATGTGCGCTTGCCTAAGGATTTCAAGGGCCCGCGCAAGGTGCCGAATTACACCGCCGGTTTGTCCCCTGAAACATGGGTCGAAAGCTATGAGATGGCCATGGAGATGCTGGATGTGGATGATGTGGCATGTGCGAAATACTTTACCATGATGCTAGAAGGGACAGCCCGCACTTGGTTAAAGAGCTTATCGGCTAATTCTATCAGGTCATGGGCCGAGGTGAGAGCCTGGTTCATTCAGAATTTCAAGGATACATGCAAACAGCCCATGTCAATTATGGACTTAGCTGCCTGTGTCCAGGAGGAAGGAGAGTCAACAACCCATTGGGTGCGCCAGGTTTCGGAGATTTTGCATTCATCAGACCGCATCAACGCTGACACCGCAGTTTTAACATTGGAAGGCAATTGCCGGTTTGAACCCCTGAAGTTGAAGTTGGGACGGCTCAAACGTCATTGTAATGACATGGGAACCCTCATGGCTGCACTGTTGAAGTATGCCGACTCTGATAGTACCAAGGATCCCGAGTCTAACGATGATAAGACAGGGAAGGGAAAGAAGGGCGGCAACGCCAAGGGGTAGCACCACAACCCGGAGGGTCATGGAAATGGCGGCAAGCGTAAGGCGGACCACGGTTTAGATTTTGTGGCTAACACTAATACACATGACAAGGGTCAGCAGCGTAAGGGTAAACTGCCCCAGCGCGGTGGAAGGCCAAATCCTAATCCGGACCATTTGTCTTATCTGTTGAACCAGCCCTGTCCAAAGCATGGGACGAAGGAGGAACCGTCCACGCACCTCTGGAAAGATTGTTACATCATGCAGGAGTTCAAAAATTCTGATTCTTTCCGGTATGATCATGGATCAGGAGGCGGTTCGGGCCCCGGCTCTCATGGGCCGGGCTATGGCGGAGGAAATTCCGGTTCAGGCTTTCACGGTAATCAGGGTGGACATAACAATCAAAGTAATCAAGGTAACCAAGGTGTCTATAATCATCAGGGCAATTAGCAGCAGCAGCAGTCGGGTTACCAGAGCAACCCGAAGTAGTTGAATAGCGGACAGTATCATGTCTTGACCACTAGCTTGGACAAGCGCGATCAGAAGCTTCATAAAAGGGTGGTGAATGCCGTTGAACCGGCTATGCCCCGTTATTTGCACTGGTCCGAGCAGCCAATTGTGTGGAGTAGAGAAGATCATCCACCCCGGGTTGACAATCCGGGTCATCTGGCTCTGGTGGTGGCACCTCAGGTGGGAGGTTATAAGTTCACTAAGGTACTCATGGATGGAGGGAGTAGTATCAATATCCTTTATTATGAAACTTTCCGTCGCATGGGGCTAACAGATAAAAATCTTAAACCGTCCAATACGGTGTTCCATGGTGTGGTGCCTGGTAAGTCGGCATATCCTGTTAGTAAGATAGCTCTGGAGGTGGCTTTTGGAGATGAGCATGACTCGAGATCAGAAACCTTGACCTTTAAAGTGGTGAAAATCAGGAGCCCGTATCATGCCCTATTTGGACGGCCAGCTTATGCTAAGTTTATGGCACGGCCTTGTTATGTCTATCTGCAGCTCAAGATGCCGGGTCACAAGGGAACTATAACCGTGCATGGGAGCCGCAAGATTGCTCTGGAATGTGAAGAAGGTGATGCGGCTTATGCTGAGTCGGTTTGTGCAACAGAAGAGTTGAAGTTTTACAAGGACAATGTTGATCCAGCGGATATGACTTCATTGAAGAAACCAACTACAGAGCATGATCTGGCCCTGAAGTTTAAATCGGCTGATGAGACTAAGCTTGTTGACTTCGTGCCTGGCGATTCGTCCAAGCAGTTTAGCATCAGCGCTAACTTGGATCCGAAATAGGAAGGCGCGCTCATCGAGTTCATCCGTGAGAATCGGGACATCTTTGCATGGCAACCTTCTGACATGCCAGGTGTACCGAGAGAACTCGCTGAGCACACTCTCAATGTTGATCCTAAGTATAAACCGGTCAAGCAGTTTCTCCGCCGGTTCAATGAAGAAAGACGCAAAGCTATTGGAGAAGAAGTAGCCAGGCTCTTGGCGGCTGGATTTATCGTTGAAGTATTCCATCCTGAGTGGTTGGCTAATCTGGTGCTGGTCCTCAAGAAGAATGGCACTTGGCGTATGTGTGTGGACTACACAGATCTCAACAAAGCTTGTCCAGCAGATCCTTTTGCCCTCCCCCGTATTGATCAAATTATTGATGCTACGGCGGGTTGCGAGCGTTTAAGCTTTTTGGATGCATATTCTGGTTATCATCAGATCAAAATGGCAATTAAGGACCAGGAGAAGACAGCCTTCATAGCTCCCTTTGGAGCCTTCTGCTATGTGTCCATGCCCTTTGGGCTCAAGAGTGCCCAGGCGACTTATCAACGGTGTGTGCAGAATTGTCTTCATAAACAGATCGGCCGCAATGTTCATGCCTATGTGGATGATACTGTGGTAAAATCAAGGAAGAAGGAGACATTAATTGATGACTTGAAGGAAACCTTTGATAACCTGCGGGTTTATAAAATGATGCTTAATCCGGCCAAGTGTGTCTTTGGTGTACCTGCAGGCAAGCTCTTGGGCTTTTTGGTGTCTAACAGGGGCATTGAAGCTAATCCGGAAAATATCAAAGCCATCACCTCCTTGGCTAAACCGAAGTGTATCAATGATGTTCAACGCCTGGCAGGCCGGATTGCCGCGTTGAGCCGGTTTGTCAGTCGCCTTGGCGAGATGGCCATCCCTTTGTATCAGATGCTGAAGAAAACAGATAACTTCGTCTGGAGTGACGCCGCTAATGAAGCATTTGAGGACTTAAAGCGGTAGCTGGCTAATCCGCTGATTCTCGCCGCTCCAGTGGATAAGGAACCATTGTTGCTATATGTGGCAGCTAATGCTCGGGCTGTTAGTGTGGCTATTGTGGTGGAGCGCAAGGAGGCAGGAAAGGAATATCCGGTTTAGCGGCCAGTTTACTATATCAGTGAGGTACTTATTGAGTCCAAGCAGAGGTACCCGCATTGGCAAAAATTGGTGTATGGGGTTTTTATGGCAAGCCGGAAGCTTAAGCAGTATTTCCAAGGTCATCCCATCACGGTGGTCAGCTCTGCTCCTTTGGGGGATATAATCCAGAACAGGGAAGCAACTGGCCGGATTGCTAAGTGGGCTATCGAGCTCGGGCCTCACGGGTTGAGATACATACCCCGAACGGCGATCAAATCTCAGGCACTTGTGGATTTCATCAATGATTGGACAGAATTACAAGCGCCAGAGGAGAAGCCGGATCATACTTATTGGACTATTCATTTTGATGGGTCCAGGCAATTGGAGGGCTCGGGGGCTGGAGTCGTATTAACTTCCCCACGAGGTGATAAGTTTTGTTATGTTCTCCGTTTAATGTTCCCTTGCACTAACAATGCAGCTGAATATGAGGCTTTACTCCATGGTCTTCGAATGGCTAAGGAGATGAATCTAAGCCGAGTAAGTGCTTCGGTGACTCGGATCTGGTGGCTCAACAAGTGTCCGGCACTTGGGATTCCAAGGACCCACTAATGGCAGCATATCGTCGTGAGCTGGATATTGTTGCAGGTCACTTTAAAGGTTATCAGGTGGATCATGTGGACCGGCGAAAGAATGAAGCGGCGGACGCTTTAAGCCGCCTGGGTTCCCAACGTAAACCGGTTCCACCTAATGTCTTCCTAGATGTTTTGCATAATCCGTCCGTCAAGCTCCCTGGTGAAGAGGATTTGGCTGTTCCTGATCCGGAGGCTCAGTTGGTGGCGGCCCTTCATGTTATCCCGGATTGGACGGTTCCATATCTGCCGTATATGAACCGGGGCGAGTTACCAGAGGATGAAACTCTGGCCAGGCAGATAATCCGGCGGTCCAAATCCATGACTATTATCAATGGAGAGTTACATCATTGCAGTGTGACAGGGGCGTTTCAACGTTGTGTGTCTCCCGAGGAAGGCCGTGAAATTTTGCGTGAGATCCACGAAGGAGATTGTGGTCACCACGCCGGTTCAAAATCTTTGGTGGCCAAGGCATTTCGTCACGGTTTTTATTGGTTGACAGCTCATGCTGATGCCGAGGACTTGGTCAAAAGATGTGATGGCTGTCAAAAATTCTCAAGACGCGCTCATGTACCAGCTCAAGAATTGAGAATGATTCCAATCACTTGGCCGTTTGCAACTTGGGGGCTGGATATGGTTGGGCCTTTCAAGAGGTCCAAGGACAAGAAGACCCACCTTTTGGTGGCGGTTGATAAGTTCACAAAGTGGGTGGAGGCAGAGCTAGTTAGTAAGTGTGACGCAGCCACGACAGTTCAATTCATCAAAAAGGTGATCTTCTGGTTTGGCTTTCCACACAGCATTATAACAGACAATGGTACCAATCTGTCAAAAGGTGCCATGAAGGAGTTCTGTCAACGTGAGCACATCCGACTTGACGTGTCATCAGTGGCTCACCCACAGTCTAATGCTCAAGCGGAGAGGGCCAATCAAGAGATCTTGAGAGGCATCAAACCCCGGCTTATGGTTCCTTTGCAACGGACGCCGGGTTGTTGGGTTGAGGAGTTACCTTCTGTGTTGTGGAGCATCAATACCACACCCAACAGATCGACAGGATACACACCATTTTTCATGGTTTATGGAGCGGAAGCAGTTCTTCCTAGTGACATCCGTCATGACTCGCCTCGTGTAGCAGCATATAATGAAGCTGACAACGAGAAGGCACGGCAGGGAGCTCTTGACCTATTAGATGAAGAACGTGACATGGCGGTAGTCCGTTCGGCGATTTATCAGCAAGATCTGCGTTGTTATCATAGCCGCCGGGTTAGAACCAGAACCTTTCAAGAAGGTGATTTGGTGCTTCGGCTCATCCAGGATCAGACAGATATGCACAAGCTATCCCCCCCTTGGGAAGGACCCTTTGTGGTCAGCAAGAATCTACACAACGGGTCGTACTACCTAATCGATGTTCGACAGCGCAAAGACTCACGTAAATCGGAGGAGGAGACCAACTGGCCGTGGAATATTGCTCATCTTCGGCCTTACTATACTTGAGCTATAGCCTCTGTTTATGTACATATTATGACAATGTATATATTATGATCAATATAATAAACCGGAACCTCAGCTAAGGCGGGGTATCTGTTGTTTTTCTTACATCATGTGTGGTTACATGGAGCTTACAAAGCGGCGTCCGGTTTACCCCTTGATTTAGCTTCTCAAAGCTTCATAGTAGATCACTTGGGGGCTTGGTCGTATCCGAACCATAGCTACACCTCTTGATCGGCGAAATGCCATAGCATCACTTGGGGTCTTGGTCGTATCTGAACCATAGATACACCTCTTGATCGGCGAAATGCCACAGCATCACTTGGGGGCTTGGTCGTATCCGAACCATAGCTACACCTCTTGATCGGCGAAATGCCACAGCATCACTTGGGGGCTTGGTCGTTGTATGGATGGAAAAGAAGGGCTACGGCTATCGTTGTACATGATAAATATCAAGGTTTGAATCAAAGAGCTATTGCACAACGACGAACACCGATGAACACTGAAACCCTAATGACAGATCTATGGCGGAAGGAAAGAAGGCTTACCGATGCCGATGGAAGAGCGGAGAGGCGCCGCGTGATGCAGCGGCCGGAGTTGAGGCAGAGGCGAAGGACGACGGTGGTGGCGGATCTCCAAAGGTCGGGCAGCGTAAGGAAGAGGACGAGGTGAAGAGGCACGAGGGGGAAAATGGAAAGACCCCCTGGCCCTATTTATAAGGGCAGAAAGATAAGCGTCAGGCGCAAAAATCGAGGAGCCTAAATTTTGGATATGAGGCGGAGCTGTCGCCTCGATTGTCGGAGGCTCGTTAATGACAGGTGACGTCACGGCGGTTTACCATGATCTTAGAAGATGATGTCACGGCGATTTACAAGATTATGTGAAGATGTTGAAGAAGAAATTTTCTTAAGTATTGAGGATTGACATGAACCGGTTCAAATCAATCTGGGGCCTAATGTTGGGGATATTACCACTGGGCATAAACCGGCCAGGAGAGGCCGGGTTAACCCCATAAGTAGTTCATTTGTATCTGAAGTCCATGAAGACAGACGGTGACGCTTCATGAAGGCCCAGGGCCCAAAGCCGGTTTAAGGCCTGTAGACATAAACCGGCATTGATATGTAAACTTGTGTTGTAAGATAGAAGTAGCAGAGACCGAGCCGGACACGATTATGAGCCGGCCTCGGGATTCTGTAAACCGGCGGGCGTCAACCCATGTATATAAGGGGACGACCCGGCGGCGGTTCAAAAAGGACAGACAACAACTCGAGACTCAGGCAAAGCATATTCGCTCCCTGGTCATCGAAACCCCAGCAATTCCATCACAACTAGACGTAGGCTTTTACCTTCATCGTAAGGGGCCGAACTAGTATAAAACTCTCTTGTGTCCCTTGTCCGCTTTAACCCCTTTAAGCTAACTCGTAGCGATGGCTCCACGACTAAGTCCTTTCTCTAGGACATCTGCCGTGACAAAACCACGACAATGTGGCTTGAATTAATCTGATGAATCTGCAATGTGCTTATTTTTCATCAACATATTTTACTGATAGCATGTGAACCCTTACTTAACCTGATGACTAACTACCTTATATGTGTTGCAGGAAAACAATGGGAAGCACTGAGGTTTACAATCGAGGTTAGCACGTCCATGGTTTGTTGTCTAATAGCACATTATTGTGCAATTGTAGGAACCATTCTAATATTTAGGTTTTTAATAATTTGGTCTTGCACATGTAGGTCCTGCTGTCAGGAAATGGATTTGACCCACTGTTCGACCCTTTTTGCATATGGGGAAATGAGTTGTCCATGAATATCAATCAAGTCAAGAAACTCAGAAAGATTTTTAGGATAAAGAAATTAGCGACAAAAAACAACAAGATCTTTGTCTCCGCAATGAAGAAGACATTAGTTAACTACAAGATGGTACTAACTATTATACCTTGCCTTTTTTATTCCTTTGCCCCATTTCCAATATAGAGAAGATATTTATGCACATCCTTCAGGCCTTTCCAAAGTAGTTCACTAATGATTACCTCTCAAACCACCTCTATGGTCAGGAGGCGAGGAAGGTTTTCATACAACACCCATAGTTCAATATTGAAGTGTTCCTGAAGAGGATGAAGGATGGATGGTTAATCATGCACAGGCACTGGCCTAAAGTTTCAAAGACCTTCAACATCAATGAAGGCTCAATATTCGCCTTCCGCTTCAGTAGTTTACTAGATGAGATGCATCTGTCTATGTATCGTCTATGATGCTAACTTCGAAAGGTTCTAGATGTTGCATGTGAAACTTGGTGCTGGTGCAGTTGTGTAATGGGGTAGCTGAGTGCCATGTTGTACTCTGATGTATTTCAATTATGAATACTGCTTCCTTAATATGGAAATGAAATATATTTTGTGCTTAATATGAATGTCAATTAGATTAATAAATGGATTATTAATAATAGGGCAATTAGCCTGCTAATGGCCAATTAGCCTGCAAATTGGGTTTTTATATTGCAAACGGTTATTCAAAAAACACCGTGGGCGATGACCTCAGGCAACACACACAGTTTCTAGGAATAAGCCGTGTTGGATCAATGAACAATCACACACGCCATTATCTTGAAAATGTTTTGCGTTAGGCCACCTTGCGCAAACGTTTACCACATAAAAACTATGTGTGACGGACAGCCTTTGCCACATAGTTTCTTCTACGCACCGTGTGTGATGCATTCAATAACGCAAACGATAAAATTGGTAATATCGTGTGTAATGGCAACAGTATCACAAACGATTTAACGAGGAAAGTGGTGTGTGGTGTACCTGCGAACGAAAACATTTTCCTTGGAGCGACTTTGTGGGATGTATATACGAACGGAAACGTTTAGGGGGGACTGACTGTGTGGGATGTACTTACGACCGGAAACGATTTCACCTGTAAAATTGTATTTTTAGCACTACTGTACGTATAACCGTATTTGAGCGCTCGCCGATCGCACACGACCTCATTTTGCCGATCGTGTGTGCCAGGAGGGCATATCCCCGACGGTTTCTGGGTCGTGTGGGAAGGACCCCCCAATCGCCCACACTCACTTGGCGACGGTTTCAAATGCCGTCGCGGAAAGTGGTTAAAACCCGTTTTTATAGCACCTCGATGTGCCAGTGAAAGTAGTATGGAAATAGCGGTAACGGTGGCAGAAGTAACAGTAGCAGTTTTGTCACAATTGTAAGAGTGGCAACGGAGAAGTAACTTAGCAAAGATCAATATGAAATGAGCTCGTAGGTAATGGATCGATGATGGATAATTATGTCAGATGTCATTCATCATGTAACAGTTATAACATAGGGTGACACAGAACTAGCTCCAATTCATCAATATAATGTAGGCATGTATTCTGAATATAGTCATACGTGCTTATGGAAAAGAACTTGCATGACATCTTTTGTCCTACCCTCCCGTGGCAGCGGAGTCCTATCGGAAACTAAGGGATATTAAGGCCTCCTTTTAATAGAGTACCAGACCAAAGCATTAGCACTTAGTGAATACATAAACTCCTCAAACTACGGTCATCGCCGGGAAGTGTCCTGACTATTGTCACTCCGAGGTTGCCGGATCATAACACGTAGGAGGTGACTATAACTTGCAAGATAGGATCAAGAACACAAATATATTCATGAAAACATAATATGTTCAGATCTGAAATCATGGCACTCGGGCCCTAGTGACAAGCATTAAGCATGGCAAAGTCATAGCAACATCAATCTTAGAACATAGTGGATACTAGGGATCAAACCCTAACAAAACTAACTCGATTACATGGTATGTCTCATCCAACCCATCACCGTCCAGCAAGCCTACGATGGAATTACTCACGCACGGCAGTGAGCATCATGAAATTGGTAATGGAGGATGGTTGATGATGATGATGGTGACGATTTCCCCTCTCCGGAGCCAAAAACGGACTCCAGATTTGCCCTCCCGAGGAAGAACAGGGCTTGGCTGCGGCTCCATATTGTAAAACATGATGAATCCTTCTCTCTGATTTTTTTCTCCCCGAACGTGAATATATAGAGATGGAGTTGAGGTCGGTGGAGGTCCAGAGGGCCCACAAGGACAGAGGGCGTGCCCCCCACCCTTGTGTCCAGGGTGTGGGCCTTCTTCGGTTGATTCTTTTGCCAATATTTTTTATATTTTCCAGAAATATTCTCCATGGATTTTCAGGTCATTCCGAGAACTTTTAATTCTGCACAAAAATAACACCATGGCAATTCTGCTGAAAACAGCGTCAGTACGGGTTAGGTCCATTCAAATCATGCAAGTTAGAGTCCAAAACAAGGGCAAAAGAGTTTGGAAAAGTAGATACGTGGAGACGTATCAACTCCCCCAAGCTTAACCCATTGCTTGTCCTCAAGCAATTCAGTTGACAAACTGAAAGTGGTAAAGAAGAACTTTTACAAACTCTGTTTGATCTTGTTGTTGCAAATATGTAAAGCCAGCATTCAAGTTTTCAGCAAAGATTATGAACTAACCATATTCACAATAACATTTAGGTCTCACATTTACTCACATCAATGGCCTAATCAACTAGCAAGCAATAATAATAAATCTCGGATGACAACACTTTTTCAAAACAATCATGATATGATATAACAAGATGGTATCTCACTAGCCCTTTCTGAGACCGCAAAACATAAATGCAGAGCATACCTGAAGATCAAGGACTGAATAGACATTGTAATTCATGGTAAAAGAGATCCAGTCATACTCAATATCAATTAATAACAATGCATACAAATGACAGTGGTGCTCTCTAACTGGTGCCTTTTATAAGAGGATGATGACTCAGCAATAAAAGTAAATAGATAGGCCCTTCGTAGAGGGAAGCAAGGATTTATAGAGGTGCCAGAGCTCGAGTTTTTGAAAAAGAGATAAATAATATTTTGAGCGGTATGCTTTCAATGTCAACATAACAACCAAGATATCTCAGTATCTTCCATGCTACATACATTATAGGCGGTTCCCAAACAGAATGGTAAATTTTATACTCCCCCACCACCAACAAGCACATTCCATGGCTGGTCCGAAACAACGGGTACCGTCCAACTAACAACAATCCTGGGGGAGTTTTGTTTGCAATTATTTTGATTTGATTTGAGCATTGGACTTGGCATCCCGGTTACCGGCCATTTTCTCGTGAATGATGAGCGGAGTCCACTCATCATGAGAATAACCGACCTAGCATGGAAGATATTGACAGCCCTAGTTGGTACATGAGCGATTCAAGCATACAAAACTGATTATCAGTTGAAGATTTAGAGTTTGGCACTTGCAAATTTACTTGGAACGGCAGGTAAATACCGCATATAGGTAGGTATGGTGGACTCATATGGAACAACTTTGGGTTTATGGAAGTGGATGCAAAAGCAGTATTCCCGCTTAGTACAAGTGAAGGCTAGAAAGAGACCGGGAAGCAACCAACTAGAGAGAGACAACAGTCATAAACATGCATTGAGATTAACCAACATTGACTGCAACCATGAGTAGGATATAAATCACCATGAACATAAATATCGTAGAGGCTATTTTGATTTTGTTTCAACTACATGCGTGAATATGTGCCAAGTCAAGCCACTCGAGTCATTCAAAGGAGGATACCATCCTATCATACTACATCACAACCATTTTAAAAGCATGTTGGCACACAAGGTAAACCATTATAAACTCCTAGCTCATTAAGCATGGCATGAATAACTATAATCTCTAATTGTCATTGCAAACATGTTTCATTCATAATAGGCTGAATAAGGAACGATGAACTAATCATATTTACAAAAACGAGATAGGTCGAGTTCATACCAGCTTTTCCTCATCTCAATCATTTTATCAAATATCGTCATTATTGCCTTTCACTTGCACGACCGAACAGTGTGGATAATAATAATAGTGCACATGCATTGGACTCAGCTGGAATCTGCAAAAGGAGAACGCAAGGTAAAATGGGCTCTTTGTTAGATCAACAATAATGCATATGAGAGCCACTCAACATTTTCATCATGGTCTTCTCGTCTCGACTCCCAAAGAAAAGAAAAGAATTTTGAAGAAACACACTGAAATATTTTTGGAGTTTTTGTTTTTTTGAAGGAAGTAAAACAAGAACGAGGAAAACTAATTACACGGGAAAGCTCCCAACAAGCAAAAGAAGATCGGGAAATATTTTTGAGTTTTCTTTTAATACTATTACTAAACATGGAAAGTAAACTAAGCTACAACTAAATTTTTTTTGGATTTTCTCAAAGTTTTTCAAACACACAAGAAGAAAGCAGAAAAAAGAAATAAACTGACATGGATAATACAATGAAAAAGTATGAACACCGACAACTGAAATGAGTGTGTGAACATGAATGTAATGTCGGTGAGAAATACGTAGTCCCCCAAGCTTAGGATTTTGGCCTAAGTTGGTCTACTGCCATGGATCAAAGTAGCCCTCTCCTAGGTACTAAGGAGGATCCTGGGGGTTCCACTGGTTAGCGAGCTCCTGTGGCTCCCACTGATAAATAGACTCCTGATATGGATTAGGTGATGGCTCTGGCTCAGGAGCTAGGGATCGTGTCCCCTCCCAGTGTGCATGAATGTCCGCGGGCAAAACGAAGTACCTGCCTGAATGAATATTGAACAAAGTAGGTGCAAGCAAGGTAATAATCTGAAAAGTATCCTTGCTAAATATCAAGTTATAAATGAGTCTCTTTTCCTCATCATAGCGAATGAACTTATGTGCTACCATCATCTCATAATCTAAGTATATAGTGGGTAGCAGTTTCTCCTCTATTTCATAGTGCCTAATGGGTATCTCAAAGTGTTTAGCAAGGCGGGAGGCAAAGATACCTCCGAAAATAGGACCCTTCATACGGTTTAAACTCAACCGTTTAGCAACCATAGCGCCTAAGCTGAAAGTCTTATCATGATGCATAGCATGGCGCAAAATGGCAAGGTTAGGAGCACTAAGGCCTCCACTCTCCCCGCGACCAATTAAACATCTCCCAGCAAATAATGAGTAGTAGCGCAAAACAGGAAATGTAAACTAGCCACTCTCGCTTCCGACACCCTTCTCTTTTCCCCTACGGTGACTTCATCAATAAATCTTCCACGTCTCTCGGACGTGGTTCCTCGATGCTACCCTCATAAGGTAATTTACAAACCTTGCAAAAGTCGTAAAGCGTCATCTCCTTATGCTCATCATATAAGTGAAACTCTACTGAGGGTGGTGATATCCAAGCATGAAAATGAAAATTTTGCACGAAAGTATTAGTGAGTAGGAGATACTGATCACACTGGTCGTGGAGGAAGTCGGCAATGCCGGCATTCCCAGCCAAATAATAGAAATCCTCATAAATTCTGGCAGCCTTCAAGAATGCTTCAGACGGCCATTCACACGGCCAAATCTCTGTGGCGCGAGGAAGATTGTACTTGGGTTTCTCCTTTTCTTCATTTTCTTTTTTCCTTTGAACCCCGGCTCGAGGAATCCCTCAACAATCTCCTCATCATCTTCTTCCTCTGAAAAATTCTTAAATTTTTAGTGACTCAAAATAAAAGTGAACCAAACTCAGCAAGATTGATATCAACTACTCCTACAAGTGCCTAGAGGCTATATCATGCATCAAAACTACTTTGGACCATATAAATTTTACATGCAAGCTCAAGAACAAGGTCACCACAGCAGCAAAAATTTGCAATAAATAAAGCACTAGAACAAACACTAATTGGACCATCGGAGGAGTCACATACCGAAGAACAATCCCCCAAAGCATTTTTGTGAATGGAGCTTTGAGCAAGGAGATCGAAAATGGCAGCAAAATGAGCAAGAACACGGGTTTTAACTATGGGATGATTTTTTCTGGAGGAAGACGAAGTGGATGGGTGCTGGAATAAGTGAAGGGGACCCACGTGGGACCCACAAGGTCAGGGGGCGCGCCCAGGGGGGTAGGGCGCGCCCTCCACCCTTGTGGCCCACCGGTGAGGCCCCCCTGGTGTGTTCTTTATGCCAAAAATTCTCAAATATTCTATAAAAAAATCATACTAAATTTTCATGACATTTGGAGAACTTTTATTTTCGGGATATTTTTTTATTTCAGGGATAATTCAAAAAACAGACAGAAATTACTAATTTTGCTTTATTTAATCAAAATAACAGAAAGTAAAAGATAGGTACAGAAGGTTGTGCTTTCTAAATTCATCCATCTCATGCTCATTAAAAGGAATCCATTAACAAGGTTGATCAAGTCTTATTAACAAACTTCTTTCGAATAACATGAAACCGGAGAGTTTTTGAATAACACTAGGTTACCTCAACGGGGATATGCATGTCCCCAACAATAAGAATATCATATTTCTTTTTGACAGTAGGAAGAGGGAAATCAAAACCTCCAATAGTAATAGTTGAATTGTTTCCAATAGAATTGATACTATGAACTCGAGGTTGTTTCTTCGGGAAGTGTACCGTATGCTCATTCCCATTAACATGAAAAGTGACATTGCCTTGTTCCAATCAATAACAGCCCCTGCAGTATTCAAAAAAGGTCTAGCAAGGATGATCGACATACTGTCGTCCTCAGGAATATCAAGAATAACAAAGTCCTTTAAGATAGTAAAGTTTGCAACCACAACAGGCACATCCTCACAAATACCGATGGGTATAGCAGTTGATTTATTAGTCATTTGCAAAGAAATTTAGTAGGTGTCAACTTATTCAAATCAAGTCTACCATACAAAGAGAAAGGCATAACACTAACACCGGCTCCAAGATCACATAAAGCAGTTTTAACATAGTTTCTTTTAATGGAGCATGGTATAGTTGGTACTCCTGGATCTCCAAGTTTCTTTGGTATTCCACCCTTAAAAGTGTAATTAGCAAGCATGGTGGAAATTTCAGCTTCCGGTATCTTCCTTTTATTAGTAACAATATCTTTCATATACTTGGCATAAAGCAATAGCAATAAAACTTAACGATCATTATGATAAGCTAATGGATGAGTCTTGTCCATCACATCATTCTCCTAATGATGTGATCCCGTTCATCAAATGACAACACATGTGTTAGGAAACTTAACCATCTTTGATTAACAAGCTAGTCTAGTAGAGGCTTACTAGGGACACTGTGTTTTATCTATGTATCCACACATGTATCAAGTTTCCGGTTAATAAACTTCTAGCATGAATAATACACATTTATCATGATATAATGAAATATAAATAACAACTTTATTATTGTCTCTAGGGCATATTTCCTTCAGTAGCTAGATGGCTTCTTCTCTCTCTTTGATTCTCAATACAAAGTTCTCCTTGATGTTCTTGGAGATCCATTCGATGTAATACTCTTTTGCGGTGTGTTTGCCGAGATCCGATGAATTGTGGATTTATGATCAGCTTATCTATGAATATTATTTGAATCTTCTCTGAATTCTTATATGCATGATATGATATCTTTGCAAGTCTCTTCGAACTATCGATTTGGTTTGGCCAACTAGATTGTTTTTTCTTGCAATGGGAGAAGTGCTTAGCTTTGGGTTCAATCTTGCGGTGTCCTTTCCTAGTGACAGTAGGGGCAGCAAGGAACGTATGGTATTGTTGCCATCGAGGATAAAAAGATGGGGTTTTCATCATATTGCTTGAGTTAATTCCTCTACATCATGTCATCTTGCTTAATGCGTTACTCCGTTCTTTATGAACTTAATACTCTAGATGCTTGCTGGATAGCGGACAATATGTGGACTAATAGTAGTAGATGCAGAATCGTTTCGGTCTACTTGACACGGACGTGATGCCTATATTCATGATCATTGCCTAAGATATCATCATAACTTTGCGCTTTGCTACCAATTGCTCGGCAGTAGTTTGTTCAGCCACCGTAATAATTTCTATCTTGAGAGAAGCCTCTAGTGAAACCTATGGCCCCCGGGTCTATTTTCCATCATATAAGTTTCTGATCTACAATTTTAGTTTCCTATTTACGTACTTTGCAATCTTTTACTTCCGTTCCATAAACCAAAAATGTTACTTTACCGTTTATCCATCTCTATCAGATCTCACTTTGCAAATAACCGTGAAGGGATTGACAACCCCTTTATCGTTGGGTGCAAGTTGGTGTTTGTTTGTGCAGGTATTCAGTGACTTGCGCGTTGTTTCCTACTGGATTGATACCTTGGTTCTCAAAAGCTAAGGGAAATACTTACTCTACTTTGATGCATCACCCTTTCCTCTTCAAGGGAAAAACCAACGCAAGCTCAAGCGGTAGCAGGAAGAATTTCTGGCGCTGTTGCCGGGGAGATCTACGCCAAGTCAAGACATACCAAGTACCCATCATAAACTCTTATCCATCGCATTACATTATTTGCAATTCGCCTCTCGTTTTCCTCTCCCCCACTTCTAAAACGATTTTCGAAAAGATTTGCCTTTTCTTCGCCCCTCTTCCGTTCCTCTTCTTCGCTTGCTTTTTGTGTGCTTGTGTGTTGGATTGCTTGCTTTGTCGCGATGGCTCAAGACAATACTAAATTGTGTGACTTTTCCAACACCAATAATAATGATTTTATTAGTACTCCGATTGCTCCCGATGCTAATGCGGAATCTTGTGAAATAAATATCGCTTTGCTGAATCTTGTCATGAAAGATCAATTTTCCGGCCTTCCCAATGAAGATGCCGCATCACATCTTAATAATTTTGTTGATTTGTGTGATATGCAAAAGAAAAAAGATGTGGATAATGATATTGTTAAATTGAAGCTATTTCCGTTCTTGCTTCGAGATCGTGCTAAAACTTGGTTTTCATCTTTGCCTAAAAATAGTATTGATTCATGGAATAAGTGTAAAGCTGCTTTTATTTCCAAGTATTTTCCTCCCACTAAGATCATCTCCCTTAGGAATGATATTATGAATTTTAAGCAACTTGATCATGAACATGTTGCACAATCTTGGGAGAGAATGAAATTGATGATACGAAATCGCCCTACTCATGGTTTGAATTTGTGGATGATTATACAAAAAATTTATGCCGGATTGAATTTTGCTTCTAGAAATCTTTTAGATTCGACCGCGGGAGGCACTTTTATGGAAATTACTCTAGGAGAAGCTACTAAACTCCTAAATAATATTATGGTTAATTGTTCTCAATGGCAAAACGAAAGATCTTCCACTAGTAAAAAAGTACATGCAATTGAAGAGATTAATGTTTTGAGTGGAAAGATGTATGAACTTATGAAATTGTTTGCTAATAAGAGTGCTCCTATTGATCCTAATGATATTCCTTTGTCTACTTTGATTGAGAACACGAATGAATCTATGGATGTGAATTTTGTTCGTAGGAACAATTTTGGTAATAACGCGTATAGAGGTAATTTTAGTCCTAGGCCGTTTCCTAGTAATTCCTCTAATAATTAGGCTAATTCCTACAACAATTCTTATGGAAATTATAATAAGATGCCCTTTGAATCTGAGAATAGTGTTAAAGAATTTATAAGTTCGCAAAAGAATTTCAATGCTTTGATTGAAGAAAAATTGCTTAAGATTGATGATGTGGCCAGGAATGTGGATAGAATTTCTCTTGATGTTGATTCTTTGAAACTTAGATCTATTCCACCCAAGCATGATATCAATGAGTATCTCAAGGCCATGAGAATTTCCATTGATGGGTGCAAAGAAAGAACCGCTAAGATGCGCGCCAAAAAATATTGGTTTATAAAAACGTGTTCTTCTAGTTTCCGTGAAAATAATGATCAAGATCTTAAAGTGATTGATGTGACTCCTATTGAATCTTTGTTTTACAATATAAATCTTGATAAAGATGGGACTCAAGATGAGGAAAATTTAGTTAGAAGGCATCCCAATGATTCAGAGTTTTTAGATCTTGATGCAAAAATTGATTAAAGTGGGTTTGGAGAGGTCAAAACTTTAGATAGCAATAAACCCACTATTTTGGATTTCAAGGAATTTAGTTATGATAATTGATCTTTGATAGATTGCATTTCCTTGTTGCAAACCATGTTGAATTCTCCTCATGCTTATAATCAACACAAAGCTTTAACTAAACATATCGTTGATGCTATGATGCAATCTTATGAAGAAAAGCTTAATTTGGAAGTTTCTATTCCTAGAAAACTTTATGATGAGTGGGAACCTACTATTAAGATTAAGATTAAAGATTATGAATGCTATGCTTTGTGTGATTTTGGTGCTAGTGTTTCCACAATTCCGAAAACTTTATGTGATGTGTTAGGATTTCGTGAATTTGATGATTGTTCCTTAAATTTGCATCTTGTGAATTCCACTATTAAGAAACCTATGAGAAGAATTAATGATGTTCTTATTGTTGCAAATAGGAATTATTTGCCCGTAGATTTCATTGTTCTTGATATAGATTGCAATCCTACATGTCCTATTATTCTTGGTAGACCTTTCCTTAGAACGATTGGTGCAATTATTGATATGAAAGAAGCAACCATTAGATTTCAATTTCCATTAAGGAAAGGCATGGAAAAACTTTCCAAGAAAGAAAATTAAATTTCCTTATGAATCTATAATGAGAGCCACTTATGGATCACATGCCAAAGATGATAACACCTAGATCTATTCGTGTTTTATGCCTAGCTAAGGGCGTTAAACAATAGCACTTGTTGGGAGGCAACCCAATTTTATTTTATGTTTTTGCTTTTTAGGTTTCTTTTTTCTTTGAATAAATCATCTAGCCTCTGGTTAGATGTGGTTTTGTGTTTTAATTAGTGTTTGTGCCAAGTAAGACCTTTGGGATAGCTTACGGTGATAGTTGATTTAATCTTGCAGAAAAAAACAGGAACTTTGCGCTCAGTCCCACAATTGTTTAAAATCACAGAACTGTGATAAAATCCTGAATGTTTTCCAATAGATTTATATACATTTGCCCCTGCTTTCCTAATATTTCATAAATTTTGGAGTTAGAGAAGTATGCGAACTATCCAGATTGCTACAGACTGTTCTGTTTTAACAGATTCTGTTTTTTGCATGTTGTTTGCTTATTTTGATGCATCTATGACTAGTATTGTAACGACCCGGATTTGGCAAGATCCAAGTCTCTGTGCTTACTGTGCTATCCCTGGATAATAGCTAGCACACACAGTAACAAAAATGAATATCAGTAAGACATACATCATTCTACTACAACGGTAGATCCAGATATATATAAATCATACCTTAGGCACAACTCTAGTTGGCAGATAATACAGCGGAATTATACGTAGTCACTAAGTTAGGCTCCATCAACGCCACTAGGCTCGTTGAGTGTAGACCATAACCCTATCGTCTCTTAATCTGTCGAGATCTGCACATGACAGGTGCAAATGAGTACGTGGAATGTACTCGCAAGTTGCAAAGGAAAGTATAACAGATTATATATGCAGGGTAAGTATTGGTGGAGGTTTCCTTTGCATAAAGCCTATTTTCTCCTATAGTAAATTTTGTAAACTTCTTTTGAAATAGAAATAGTTTTTAGTATAAAAGGTAGGAGTGAGACACTTGGATATACGCACCAGTGCTCATTCTCCAAAAATAGTTTAAAACATACATAAGGTTGAAGTGAAACACATTCACTGTGCTCATTCCTCAACTTTAACCCCTAAAACAGATTTTTTAAAAAGAGAGGGGAGATTCTTCTTCAGTCCAAGTCTTCAGTTGCTCAAAATTGCCCGTAACCGGGGGCACGACTAATCGATTAGGTTAAACCCTCTGCAGAGTCGTACACGTTCCCCACATGACACAACCAACCCCGTTTATCGTTACACACTTGGGTGTACGACTAGGAGGAGGTTCTGACGAAGCCTTTCCGTAACAGCCCCCTATACCACCAAGCCGCCTGCAACTTCGGCACGAAGGCCTCTCTCCGATGGCGGTCCTGGGGTAGGGTTTCCCGTTAGTACTAAGCTAAGCCAGAGCCCATAGTAGCATGCAGCTGTACTGGAAGCTACATCAAACTGTACTTGGAAGATCTCAGTCCCCTGGACGGCAATCCCCACCAAAAAACCTGTGTGCAAGACCCCAGTCGGGCGCATTCACTGCATGACCCCGATGGGCGCAATCATTTGTAGACGCTCCCGTACCATTCCGCGCAGGGAGTAGAAGTAAAATAGTATATAGTTTTGTTTTCCAAAAGTTTTCACAAAATGTTGCCCCAAAAGAGGCAAGTTAGGTTTAAAACAATTTTGGTTTTCATCCCACCCATTTTGTGGAAGCGTGGCCAAGCATGGTTGCAAGTCTTGAACCTATGGCTCTAGCTAGTAATAAAACTTGTAAATCTTTTATAAAATATGCATAGTATTAAAATATAAAGGAATATGCACAATATGAGAACATAGGTCAAAGCATGATCAATTTGCAACTTGCCTGTGTCTTGAAGTTGATTCCTACTTGTTACCGTCACTCCTTCACTTTATGACATATCTAGCTATAAAACAAAATACTTCAACACACAACAAATCCAAACAAAGATCCAAATGAAAGATGCAATCAACAATATAAATACATCCTTATGATAATTATCGAGTCATGACTATGGTTGAGATAAGAAGTCTCTTTGGATGGGAATATGTCATAGATTTTATTCTAGGGTCGGTCAAGTTGGTTCAAGTGAAGATCATGGTGTCAATATATAGAATGATTGAGAGACAAGTTTTGATAACCAAATTTCCATGAAGAAACTATTTAGAATATTAGACTTGTGGTCGACTATGGGAATTGAAAGTCATATGAGTTTAGGGAATTGGAACTAATAATTTACTAACTCCAAATATTTGTGTGGTGGTAACCTATGACCAGAGAGGTTTCTACCGATCATCTAATGGTTTTAACAATGAAACAAATTTTAGTTTAATTAATTTATTAATGGATGATTAAAGAAGGTCAAAGTTACGGTATTGTGCTAAAACCGTAACTAAACCTTACTGAAAATTTATTCTACGAGTTCTAGAAGATTGGTATGGTTCCAAGGACCAATTTTCATATATAAAATGTTTTCATATGATTTACGGAATAAAAGACATAGTAAAAATACTCAATTTACCATTTAAATCAAGACTAAATTTTAACTTGCCAAAAATTGAGGTCTCAAATTTTTATAATAAACTAGATGTTCTAAGCAACTCAGGGATATCTTATTTATCAAATTTGGATAAGTAGATCAAAAGATATGAATTTCTAAAGATTGGACATTTTTCTGGAAATCAATTACGGGATTAAATTTGATCTGCCACGTGTTGTATTTCTGTTGGCTGATACCTCTTCACATCTAATATGCACAGAGGAGACCGTGGGTTGTTGGATCTAGATCCAGTGGCCAAGAAAAGAGGAGGAGGAGGCTCACCGGAGTTGAACGACTAGGTCGCCGGAGACGGGCGGCGTGGCTCGGACATGGGGAAGATCCGGCGATGGAGCTTGTTCTGGTGTCCGGTGAGAGCGGGACGACGTAGAGGGCGTGAGGCAGTCACGAAGGACACGGAGAGGTGCTCGTCCCCGTCCTCAAGCGTCGTGAAGATGCCGCCGGAGTTGCTTGGAGCTCCGGTCGGTCGCGATCTTTGCGGAGGTAGTGCTCCAGCTGGATGTTTGAGGGAAAGAACTTGTTAGGGAATTCGCACGGAAATAACTCGCCCAGGGTAGAAGTTTGGGCGCGAGGGGCTTACTGCAGAGGTCGCAAGCTTCAACAGAAGAAGGCGGCGACGCTCAGCTCCGACGAGAAATTGCTCGGGAGTTGGAGGGCTTTGGAGAGGGGCTCGTGGACTGGGAGGTGCGGGGTGGAGAGGGGTTCCTTGGGGTCAATTTATAGTGGCCGAGGGAGCCGGTACGGGGAGATCAAGGGAGCTCAATGTGGCCATTAATGGTTGTTTGTGCATGTACGTTTCGTGGATCCGTTCGATGAATTAAAGTAATAATGTTAAGTTTTTTATTCCCTGAATGGATTCTTCATATTGTTCTCCACATTTTTCGTGCAGACACCGGAGTGAAACGGACAAGGAATTAAATGTGAGGAGGAAAGGGATGGGAGGAGGCCATGGCTGTTCCTGTTCTGTTCCAGCTTCAGAAGAACATACAGAGGAGGAGGAAGAAGGCCAGCGCCTGATATGGGCCTAAGTGGGAAATTTGGCCCAAGAGCAAAAAGGAACAAGAAGAAAAACAAAAGACATGAAGAGATAGATGGGCTGACATAAGGAGGCTTAGAACAGAATGTAGTTAGCTACTTTTATCCACACTACTATATGAGTATAATTGAATTACTCAAAAATTCAATTTAGAGTTTTGCAAATTCACAAAAGGATAATTTTTCCATATTTAAATATTTCCATTTTTTGGAGAAGTCACATTATCTCCTCTCATTAAGTTTATTGGAAACATTTAAATGGCATTAAAATTCTAAATAAGATATAATTTCAAATGGAACTCCAAACAAAATATTCACACCACATTTGAGAAAGCCCTTTCATTCTCACTCCATCCATTTGAATGTGGTTCGAAAATATTTCAGAAAGTTCAAAAGTAAATGGAATGCCATTGAATAAACCTTCCAGCCATAGCTTTCTTTATTGGATAAAAAAATGTTATCCAACTTTTATAACATGGTTTAAAAATATTTAAACAAGGACTTAAAAGTTTTAAATTTCCCCTCAAAATCATAGCAATTCAATCAATATAATTTTATTATTAACATTCCAAAATTTAGAAAATTTTGGGATGTACAAGTATCGGGGGGTATGAACCATGGAAACGTTGGAATATAGTAGATATTAGACCAATATAAATAAATAATGAGTTCACAACAGTACAAAAAGTGGTGATTTATTTTCTTATACTAACGGATCTTATGAGATTTTCTGTTGAGTTTTGTGTTGTGAAGTTTCAAGTTTTGGGTAAGGATTTGATGGACTATGGAATAAGGAGTGGCAAGAGCCTAAGCTTGGGATGCCCAAGGCACCCCAAGGTAATACTCAAGGAGGCCAAAGAGCCTAATCTTGGGGATGCCCAGGAAAGGCATCCCCTCTTTCGTCTTCGTCTATCGGTAACTTTACTTGAGGCTATATTTTTATTCACCACATGATATGTGTTTTGCTTAGAGCGTCTTGTATGATTTGAGTCTTTGCTTTTAGTTTGCCACAATCATCCTTTCTGTATACACCTTTTGAGAGAGACACGCATGAATCGCGATTTATTAGAATACTCTATGTGCATCACTTATATCTTTTGAGCTAGGCAAATTTGCTCTAGTGCTTCACTTGTATCTTTTTAGAGCACGTCAGTGGTTTTATTTTATATAAATTGATGAACTCTCGCACTTCACTTATATTATTTTGAGATTATCTAAACAACATGGTAATTTGCTTTGGTTATAAAATTAGTCCTAATATGATAGGCATCCAAGAGGGATATAATAAAAACTTTCATACAAAGTGCATTGAATACTATGAGAAGTTTGATTCCTTATGATTGTTTTGAGATATGAAGATGGTGATATTAGAGTCATGCTAGTGAGTAGTTGTGAATTTGAGAAATACTTGTGTTAAAGTTTGTGAGTCCTGTAGCATGCATGTATTGTGAACCGTTATGTGATGAAGTCGGAGCATGATTTATTTATTGATTGTCTTCCTTATGAGTGGCGGTCGAGGACGAGCCGTGGTCTTTTCCTACCAATCTATCCCCATAGGAGCATGCACGTAGTACTTTGTTTCGATGACTAATATATTTTTGCAAAAGTATGTGAGTTCTTTATGACTAATGTTGAGTCCATGGATTATACGCACTCTCACCTCTCCGCCATTGCTAGCCTCTCTTGTACTGCACAACTTTCGCCGGTACCATAAACCCACAGTATACCCTTCCTCAAAACAGCCACCATACCTACCTATTATGGCATTTCCATAGCCATTCCGAGATATATTGCCATGCAACTTTCCACCGTTCCATTTATTATGACATGCATCATCATTGTCATATTGCTTTGCATGATCATGTAGTTGACATCGTATTTGTGGCAAAGCCATTGTTCATCATTTTTTATACATGTCACTCTTGATTCATTGCACATCCCGGTACACTGCCGGAGGCATTCACATAGAGTCATATCTTGTTCTAACATCGAGTTGTAATTTTTGAGTAGTAAATAAAAGTGTGATGATCTTCATTATTAGAGCATTGTCCCATGTGAGGAATGGATGATGGAGACTATGATTCCCCCACAAGTCGGGATGAGACTCTGGACGAAAAAAAAGAGGCCAAAAAAATATGAAAGAAGGCCCAATAAAAAATGAGAGAAAAGAGAGAAGGGGCAATGTTACTATCCTTTTTTACCACACTTGTGCTTCAAAGTAGCACCATGATCTTCATGATAGAGAGTCTCCTATGATATCACTTTCATATACTAGTGGGAATTTTCATTATAGAACTTGGCTTGTATATTCCAATGATGGACTTCCTCAAATTGCCCTAGGTCTTCGTGAGCGAGCAAGTTGGATGCACACCCACTTAGTTTCTTTTTGAGCTTTCATAAACTTATAGCTCTAGTGCATCCGTTGCATGGCAATCCCTACTCACTCACATTGATATCTATTAATGGGCATCTCCACAGCCCGTTGATACACCTAGTTGATGTGAGACTATCTCATTCTTTTTGTCTTCTCCACAACCACCTTCTATTCCACCCATAGTGCTATGTTCATGGCTCACGCTCATGTGTTGCGTGGAAATTGAAAAAGTTTGAGAACATCAAAAGTATGAAACAATTGCTTGGGTTGCCATCGGGGTTGTGCATGATTTAAATATTTTGTGTGATGAAGATGGAGCATGGCCAGACTATATGATTTTGTAGGGATAAGCTTTGTTTGGCCATGCTATTTTGAGAAGACATAATTATTTTGTTAGTATGCTTGAAGTATTATTGTTTTATGTCAATATTAAACTTTTGTTTTGAATCTTACGGATCTGAACATTCACGCCACAATAAAGAGAATTACATGGATAAATATGTTAGGTAGCATTCCACATCAAAAAATCTGTTTTTATCATTTACCTACTCGAGGACGAGCAGGAATTAAGCTTGGGGATGCTGGATACGTCTCCAACGTATTTATAATTTTTGATTGTCCCATGCTATTATATTATCTGTTTTGGATGTTTTATATGCATTAATATGCAATTTTATATGATTTTTGGGACTAAACTATTAACCTAGAGCCCAGTGCCAGTTCCTGTTTTTCCTTGTTTTAGAGTTTCGCAGAAAAGGAATACCAAACAGAATAAAACTTTCGCGATGATTTTTCTTGGACCAAAAGACACCCAGGAGACTTGGAACGCAAGTCTAAAGAGCCACGAGGCGGCCATAAGGGTGGAGGGCGCCCAGGGGGGTAGGGTGCACCCCCCGAACTTGTGGGCCCCTCGGCAACTCCCTGACCTAGATCTTCCTCCTATATATACTCTTATACCCCAAAAAATTCTGGGGGAGCCGCGAAACCACGTTTCCACCGTCGCAACCTTCTGTACCCATGAGATCCCATCTAGGGGCCTTTTCCGGCGTCCTGCCGGAGGGGGATTCGATCACGGAGGGCTTCTACATCAACACCGTTGCCTCTGTGATGATGCGTGAGTAGTTTACCAAAGACCTACGGGTCCATAGCTAGTACCTAGATGGCTTGTTCTCTCTCTTTGATTCTCAATACAAAGTTCTCCTCGATGTTCTTGGAGATCTATTCGATGTAATACTCTTCTGTGGTGTGTTTGCCGAGATCCGATGAATTGTGGATTGATGATCAGCTTATCTATGAATATTATTTGAATCTTATCTGAATTCTTATATGCATGATTTGATATCTTTGTAAGTCTCTTCGAACTATCGATTTGGTTTGGCCAACTAGATTGGTTTTTTTTGCAATGGGAGAAGTGCTTAGCTTTGGGTTCAATCTTGCGGTGTCCTTTCCCAGTGACAGTAGGGGCAGCAAGGCATGTATTGTATTGTTGCCATCGAGGATAAAAAGATGGGGGTTTCATCATATTGCTTGAGTTAATTCCTCTACATAATGTCATCTTGCTTAATGCGTTACTCTGTTCTTTATGAACTTAATACTCTAGATGCATGCTGGATAGAGGTCGATGTGTGGAGTAATAGTAGTAGATGCAGAATCGTTTCGGTCTACTTGACACGGTCATGATGCCTATATTCATGATCATTGCCTTAGATATCGTCATAACTTTGCGCTTTTCTATCAATTGCTCGGCAGTAATTTGTTCACCCACCGTAATAATTTCTATCTTGAGAGAAGCCTCTAGTGAAACCTATGGCCCCCAGTTCTATTTTCCATAATATAAGTTTCCGATCTACAATTTTAGTTTCCTATTTACTTACTTTGCAATCTTTTACTTTCCATTCCATAAACCAAAAACACAAAAAAAATTACTTTACCATTTATCCATCTCTATCAGATCTCACTTTTCAAATAACCGTGAAGGGATTGACAACCCCTTTATCGCGTTGGGTGCAAGTTGGTGTTTGTTTGTGCTGGTATTCAGTGACTTGCGCGTTGTCTCCTACTGGATTGATACCTTGGTTCTCAAAAGCTGAGGGAAATACTTACTCTACTTTGCTGCATCACCCTTTGCTCTTCAAGGGAAAAACCAACGCAAGCTCAAGAGGTAGCACAGGCTCATGCCCGGCTTGAGAGGTATAACACCTCCGACAAGTTCTTTAGCTGCAAGATGGAGGAGAACAACTCTGTTAGTGAGCATGTACTTGAAATGTATGGGTACTACAACCGCTTGAATCATTTGGGATTTAATCTTCTGGATGAAGAAGTGATTGATAGAGTTCTTCAGTCACTGCCACCAAGCTACAAGGGCTTTGTGATGAACTATAATATGCAAGGGATGGAGAAAATGATCCCTGAGCTCTTCGCGATGCTTAAGGCCGCGGATGTAGAAACCAAGAAAGAGCATCAAGTGTTGATGGTCAATAAGACCACCAGTTTTAAGAAGGGCAAGGGAAAGAAAGGTAACTTCAAGAAGAATGGCAAGACACTTGCCGCTCCTGTGAAGAAACCCAAGACTGGACCCAAACCCGAGATTTAGTGCTTCTATTGCAAGGGGAAGGGCCACTGGAAGCGGAACTACCCAAAGTACTTGGTAGATAAGAAGGATGGCAACGTCAACAAAGGTATATGTGATATACATGTTATTGATGTGTATCTTACTAGTGCTTGAAGTAGCGCCTGGGTATTTGATACTGGTTCGGTTGCTAATATTTGTAACTCGAGACACGAGCTGCGGAATAAATGGAGACTAGCTAAGGACGAGGTGACAATGCGCATCGGAAATGGTTCCAAGGTTGAT
Source organism: Triticum aestivum (assembly GCF_018294505.1). Taxonomy (NCBI): domain Eukaryota; kingdom Viridiplantae; phylum Streptophyta; class Magnoliopsida; order Poales; family Poaceae; genus Triticum; species Triticum aestivum. The sequence continues at coordinate 292,764,641 of NC_057802.1, read as the reverse complement.
GTGATCGCCGTCGGCACGCTACCTCTACGTTTACCTTCGGGGTTAGTTATGAACCTAAATAATTGTTATTTGGTGCCTGCGTTGAGCATGAACATTATATCTAGATCTTGTTTATTGCAAGACAATTATGCATTTAGGTCAGAGAATAATGGTTGTTCTATTTATATGGATAATATCTTTTATGGTCATGCACCCCTTGTGGATGGTTTATTCTTATTGAATCTCGATCATAGTGATACACATATTCATAATATTGATGCCAAAATATGCAAAGTTAATGATGATAGTACCACATACTTGTGGCACTGTTGCTTAGGTCATATTGGTGTAAAGTGCATGATGAAACTCCATGCTGATGGACTTTTGGAATCACTTGATTATGAATGATTTTATACATGTGAACCATGCCTTATGGGCAAGATGACTAAAACCCCATTTTCTGGAACACTGGAGCGGGCTAGTGACTTGTTGGAAATAATATAGACTAATGTCTGTGGTCCGATGAGTGTTGAAGCACGTGGTGGATATCGTTATTTTCTTACCTTCACAGATGATTTGAGTAGATATGGGTATGTTTACTTAATGAAACACAAGTCTAAAACATTTGCAAAGTTCAAGGAATTTCATAGTGAAGTGGAGAATCATCGTAACAAGAAAATAAAGTTTCTACGATCTGATCGTGGAGGTGAATATTTGAGTTATGAGTTTGGTGCTCATTTAAGATAATGTGGAATTGTTTCACAACTCACGCCACCTGGAACACCACAGCGTAATGGTGTATCTGAACATCGTAATCATACTCTATTGGATATGGTGTGTTCTATGATATCTCTTACTGATTTTCCATTGTCATTTTGGCGTTATGAATTAGAGACAACCACATTCACTTTAAATAGGGCACCATCTAAGTCCATTGAGACGACACCGTATGAATTATGGTTTGGCAAGAAACCTAAACTGTCATTTCTTAAAGTTTGGGGATGCGACGCTTATGTTAAGAGACTCCAGCCTGATAAGCTCAAACCCAAAGCGGAGAAGTGCATGTTCATAGGATACCCTAACGAGACCATTGGGTTTACTTTCTATCACAGATCCGAGGGCAAGAGTTTCTGTTGCTAAGAATGGGTCCTTTCTAGAGAAGGAGTTTCTCTCGAAAGAAGTGAGTGGGAGGAAAGTAGAACTTGATATGGTAATCACACCTTCTCTAGAATTGGAGAGTAGCACATCACACAAAGTAGTTCCCGTGATGCCTGCACCAACTAGAGAAGAAGCTAATGATGATGATCATGAAACTTCAGATCAAGTTACTACCGAACTTCGTAGGTAGACCAGGATATGTTCCGCACCAGAGAGGTACGGTAATCCTGTCTTGGAAGTCATGTTATTGGACAATGACGAACCTGCGAACTATGAAGAAGCAATGACGAGCCCGGATTCCAACAGCTTGATGCCATGAAATCCGAGATAGGATCCATGTATGAGAACCAAGTGTGGACTTTGGTAGACTTACCCGATGACTAGCAGGTCATCGAGAACAAGTGGATCTTTAAGAAGAAGATGAACCCGGATGGTAATGTTACCGTCTAAAAAGCTCGACTTGTCGCAAATAGTTTTCGACAAATTCAAGGAGTTGACTACAATGAGACTTTATCACCCATAGCGATGCTGAAGTCTGTTAGAATTATGTTAGCAATTGTTGCATATTACGACTATGAAATCTGCCAGATGGACATCAAAACAGCGTTCCTAAACGGGTTCCTCAAGAAAGAGTTGTATATTATGCAACCGGAAGGTTTTGTCAATCCTAAGGATGCTAACAAAGTATGCAAGCTCCAGTGATCCATTTATGGACTGGTAAAAGCATATCGGAGTTGGAATATACACTTTGAGAAGGTGATCAAAGCTTTTGGGTTTATACAAAGTTTATGAAAAACTTGTATTTACAAGAAAGTGAGTCGGAGCTCTATAGCATTTCTGATAGCATATGTGGATGACATATTGTTGATTGGAAATGATGTAGAATTTCTGGAAAACATAAAGGGTTGTTTGAAAGGAGTTTTTCAAAGGAAGACCTGGGTAAAGCTGCTTCCATATTGGGCATCAAGATCTACAGAGATAGATCAAGACGCCTGATAATACTTTCACAAAGCACATACCTTGACAAGATTTTGAAGGAGTTCAAAATGGATTAGTTAAAGGAGTTCTTTTCTATATTGTAAGGTGTGAAGATGAGTAAGACTCAAGGCTCGACCACGATAGAAGAAAGAGAAATGATGAAAGTCGTCCCCTATGCTTGAGCCATAGGCTCTATAATGTATGCCATGCTGTGTACCAAACCTGATGTGTGCCTTGCCAAGAGTCTGGCAAGGGGGTACAAAGTGATCCAGGAGTGGACCACTGGACATCGGTCAAAATTATCCTTAGGTGTCTAAAGAGGACTAAAGAAATGTTTCTTGGTTATGGAGGTGATAATAAGTTCATCGTAAAGGGTTACGTCAATGTAAGCTTTGACATCAATCCAGATGACTCTGAATCACAAACCGGATACATGTAGTGGAGCAGTCATTTGGAATAGCTCCAAGTGGAGCGTGGTAGCAGCATCTACAGTATGACATAGACATTTGCAAAGTACACACGGATCTGAATGTTGGAGCTAAAACCTCTCTCACAAGCATAACTTGATCAAACCCCAGATCTCATTGGGTGTTAATCACATAGCAAGGTGAACTAGATTATTGACTCTAGTGCAAGTGGGAGACTGTTAGAAATATGCCCTAGAGGCAATGATAAATTGGTTTTTATCATATTTCTCGTTCATCATAAATTTTTATTATTCATGCTAGAATTGTATTGTGTGGAAACTTAAATACACTAGATGATTCCCCGCGCGTTGATGTGGGATATTTTTGTTGCTAAATGTTTTAGTGTGGAGAAATAAACCATGTCAAAAATTAAACAGTGACTTCCTGTCCATCAAAGCATTTCCGGCAAACATATCTTTCAAAGGATGTACATACTTGCTTGCGTAGACCGGAAACAGTAGCCTGTTAAATACATGAAAATAGTGCATCAAAATCAGCATAGCTATTTTTGTTTCCAACACTGCCATTGCCATGCTAGAAGATCGGAGATCGTTGAATACTCACCTCATATACGCCAAGTGAGAGCATATGTATATACAACCCAGCAAAGATGGGGGCTGGATCCAGCATTACTCCAAGCTGTCAAAATGAAGGTTTCTGTTTTCCAGCTTCCTAATGCTATTTGTTTGGCCCATGGAGCTAAATAAACTGACCTAAACAAGGGAATAATTTTTACACACAACACACATGTCAGCACCGGAACAGATCGAATCGGGCATATCCTAGGCATGGTCGGACAGAGGTGACTTATGTATGTGTAGAGCGCATGATGTGATCCTCGAACATGTCCTGCAGCTCTTGCTTGCCCTCAAAGATGTTGATGCCCTTCTACATGTCCACCCATCCTCCAGATTGATCGTCTTGTGATCTTGCCCTTGCCCTGCAAGCCTCGCCGCTGGTTCTATCCCCGTTGGCGGCCTCAAACCCTAGAGGAGGTTGGGTTCTAGTGCGTCTACCACCACGTGGGGGTTGTGTCGCTTAGGCAAAGATGGGGAGATGGGAGACGGGGAGGCCATCTTATGAGGAGCGATTCTAGGGAAGACGCTTCGATTGGAGAAAGGTTCTCTTCAGGCGCCGGTCAAGGAGAAGCGAACGGAAGGGATCAACTATTAGTTGTAGTTTTTTCTTGAGAATAAGTATTAGCTGTAGATGAGGTGAGGTGGCATGTGGAGCTTGTGTGATGATTTGGATAGGCTGCATGTCAAGGGAAATAAGATAGTGGGGATCAACTATTTAGGTATTATAGATGTGTGAATACATAAACTACACCGTGTCCCTAGTAAGCGTCTACTAGACTAGCTCATTGATTAAGGATGGTTATGGTTTCCTAACCATAGACATGAGTTTTCATTTGATAATGGGATCACATCATTAGGAGAACGATGTGATGGACAGACCCAACCGTAATCTTAGCATCAGATCCTTTAAATATTTGCTATAGCTTTCTTCATGTCAAGTATCAGTTCCTTCGACCATGAGATCATGATACTCCCGGATACCAGAGGAATACTTTGTGTGCTATCAAAGTCACTTCGTAACTGGGTGATCATAAAGGTTCTCTACAGGTATCTCCGAAGGTGTCTGTTGGGTTAATGGATCAAGACTGGGATTTGTTGCTCCGTGTGACTGAGAGATATCTGTGGGCCCTCGCGGTAATGCAACATCATAAGAAGTTTCATATGACTAATGAGTTTAGTCACGGGATCTTGTATTACGTAATAAGTAAAGAGACTTGCAGGTAACGAGATTGAACTAGATATGGAGATACCGATGATCAAATCTCGGGCAAGTAACATATCACCGGACAAACGAAATTGCATACGGGATTGACCGAATCCTTGACATCGTGGTTCAATCGATAAAGATCTTCATTGAATATGTAGGAATCAATATGGCATCTAGGTCCCGCTATTGGTGATTGACCAGAGAGGAGTCTCGGTCATGTCTACATGATTCTCGAACCCTTAGGGTCGCACACTTAATGTTCGGTAGTGCTAGGGTAGTATTTTGAGATACTAATATGGTGAAGTACCAAAGTTGTTCAGAGTCCCGGATGGGATCCGGGACATCACGAGGAGGTCCGGAATAGTCCGGAGCGAAAGATCCATATATGGAAAGTTGATATCGGGGTTCCGAAAAAAGTTTGAGTTTTTTCGGTATTGTACCGGGAAGGTTCTGGAGTGGGACCCACCTGCATGGGGGACCCACATGAACGTGGGTAGCGGGGAAAGTCCCCACAACCCTAGTCCAGGTGCACCAAGCCACTAGACTGAAGGAAATATGCCCTAGAGGCAATAATAAAGTTGTTATTTATATTTCCTTATATCATGATAAATGTTTATTATTCATGCTAGAATTGTATTAACTGGAAACTTAGTACATGTGTGAATACATAGACAAAACAGAGTGTCCCTAGTATGCCTCTACTTGACTAGCTCGATAATCAAAGATGGTTAAGTTTCCTAGCCATAGACATGAGTTGTCATTTGATGAACGGGATCACATCATTAGAGAATGATGTGATGGACACGATCCATCCATTAGCTTAGCACTATGATCGTCTAGTTTATTGCTATTGCTTTCTTCATGACTTATACATGTTCCTATGACTATGAGATTATGCAACTCACGAATACCGGAGGAACACTTAGTGTGCTATCAAACGTCACAATGTAACTGGGTGATTATAAAGATGCTCTACAGGTGTCTCCGATGGTGTTTGTTGAGTTGGCATAGATCGAGATTAGGATTTGTTACTCCGTGTATCGGAGAGGTATCTCTGGGCCCTCTCGGTAATGCTCGTCACTATAAGCCTTGCAAGCAATGTGACTAATGAGTTAGTTGCGGGATGATGCATTACGGAACGAGTAAAGAGACTTGCCGGTAACGAGATTAAACTAGGTATGAGGATACCGACGATCGAATCTCGGGCAAGTAACATACCAATGACAAACGGAACAATGTATGTAGTTATGCGGTTTGACCGATAAAGATCTTCGTAGTATATGTAGGAGCCAATATGAGCATCCAGGTTGCGCTATTGGTTATTGACCGGAGATGTGTCTCGTTCATGTCTACATAGTTCTTGAACCCGTAGGGTCCACACGCTTAACGTTCAATGATGATTTGTATTATGAGTTTACGTGATTTGATGTACCGAAGGTTGTTCGAAGTCCCGGATGAGATCACGGACATGACGAGGAGTCTCGAAATGGTCAAGACATAAAGATTGATATATCGGACCATGTTATTCGGACAACGGAAGTGTTCCGGATAGTTTCATGTAAAACCGGAGTGCCGGAGGGGTTACCGGAAACCCCCGGGGGAACTAATGGCCCACCATGGGCCTTGTTGGAGAGAGAGGAGGGCAGCCAGGGCAGGCCGAGCGCCCCCCCTTGCAGTCCGAATTGGACAAGGGAAGGGGGGCGGCGCCCCCCTTTCCTACTCCCTCTCCCTCTCCTTCTTCCCCCTCTCTCCCTTGTGGTGGAATCCTACTAGGAGTAGTAGTCCTAGTAGGACTCCCCCTCCTTGGCGCGCCCCCTAGGGCTGGCCGGCTTCCCCCTCCCTCCTTTATATACGTGGGGAGGGGGCACCCTAGAACACACAAGTTGATCCTTTAGCCGTGTGCGGTGCCCCCTCCACAGTTACACACCTCGGTCATATCGTCGTAGTCCTTAGGCGAAGCCCTGCGCCGGTAACTTCATCATCACCGTTGCCACGCCGTCGTGCTGACAGAACTCTCTCTCGACCTCAACTGGATCAAGAGTACGAGGGACGTCATCGAGCTGAACGTGTGCTGAACACGGAGGTGCCGTACGTTCGGTGCTAAGATCGGTCGGATCGTGAAGTCGTACGACTACATCAACCGCGTTGATAAACACTTCCGCTTTCGGTCTACGAGGGTACGTGGACACACTCTCCCCGCTCATTGCTATGCTTCTCCTAGATAGATCTTGCGTGATCGTAGGATTTTTTTTGAAATACTACGTTCCCCAACAGTGGCATCCGAGCCAGGTCTATGCGTAGATGTTATATGCACGAGTAGAACACAAAGAGTTGTGGCGATAATAGTCATTCTGCTTACCAGCATGTCATACTTTGATTCGGCGGTATTGTTGGATGAAGCGGCCCAGAGCACATTACATGACCGCGTTCATCAGACTGGTTCTACCGCCGTGCTTTGCACACATGTGGCTAGTGGGTGTCTGTTTCTCCAACTTTAGTTGAATCGAGTGTGACTACACCCGGTCCTTGTTGAAGGTTAAAACAACACACTTGACGAAAAATTGTTGTGGTTTTGATGCATAGGTAAGAATGGTTCTTGCTAAGCCCGTAGCAACCACGTAAAACGTGCAACAACAAAGTAGAGAACTTCTAACTTGTTTTTGCAGGGCTTGCTGTGATGTGATATGGTCAAGACGTGATGATATGTAAATTGTTGTATGAGATGATCATGTTTTGTAGAAGTTATCGGCAACTGGCAGGAGCCTTATGGTTGTGGCTTTATTGTATGAAATGCAATCGCCATGTAATTGCTTTAGTTTATCACTAAGCGGTAGCGATGGTCGTAGAAGCAATAGTTGGCGAGACGACACCGATGCTTCAATGGAGATCAAGGTGTCAAGCTGGTGACAATGGTGATCATGACGGTGCTTTGGAGATGGAGATCAAAGGCACAATATGATGATGGCCATATCATATCACTTATATTGATTGCATGTGATGTTTATCCTTTATGCATCTTATTCTGCTTAGTACGGTGGTAGCATTATAAGATGATCTCTCACTAAATTTCAAGGTACAAGTGTTCTCCCTAAGTATGCACTGTTGCTACAGTTCGTCCTGCCGAGACACCACGTGATGATCGGGTGTGATAAGCTCTACATTCACATACAACGGGTGCAAGCTAGTTTTGCACACGCAGAATACTTGGGTTAAACTTGACGAGCCTAGCATATGCAGATATGGCTTCGGAACAGTGAGACCGAAAGGTCGAGCGTGAATCATATAGTAGATATGATCAACATAGTGATGTTCACCATTGAAAACTACTCCATCTCACGTGATGATCGGACATGGTTTAGTTGATTTGGATCACGTGATCACTTAGATGATTAGAGGGATGTCTATCTAAGTGTGAGTTCTTAAGTAATATGATTAATTGAACTTTAATTTATCATGAACTTAGTACTTGATAGTATTTTGCATGTCTATGTTGTTGTAGATCGATGGCCCATGCTACTGTTCCTTTGAATTTTAATGCGTTCCTAGAGAAAGCTAAGTTGAAAGATGATGGTAGCAACTACACGGACTGGGTCCGTAACTTGAGGATTATCCTCATTGCTGCATAGAAGAATTACATCCTGGAAGCAACGCTAGGTGCAAGACCCGCTGCAGGAGCAACACCAGACGTTGTGAACGCCTGGCAGAGCAAAGCTGATGACTTTACGGCTTTACGGCTTTGAAGCGGGACTTCAACGACGTTTTGAACGTCATGGAGCATATGAGATGTTCTAGGAGTTGAAGTTAATATTTCAAGCAAATGCCTGGATTGAGAGATATGAAGTCTCCAATAAGTTCTATAGCTGCAAAATGGAGGAGAATAGTTCTGTCAGTGAACATATACTCAAAATGTATGGGTATCACAATCACTTGACTCAACTGGGAGTAAATCTTCCGGTTGATAGTGTCATTGACAGAGTTCTTCAATCACTGCCAGCAAGCAACAAAAGCTTCATGATGAACTATAATATGCAAGGGATGGATAAGACAATTCCTGAGCTCTTCGCGATGCTAAAGGCTGCGGAGGTGGAAATCAAGAAGGAGCATCAAGTGTTGATGGTCAACAAGACCACTAGTTTCAAGCAAAAGGGCAAAGGAAAGAAGGGGAACTTCAAGAAGAATGGCAAGCAAGTTGCTGCTCAAGTGAAGAAGCCCAAGTCTGGACCTAAGCCTGAGACTGAGTGCTTCTACTGTAAAGGGACTGGTCACTGGAAGCGGAACTGCCCCAGGTATTTGGCGGATAAGAAGGATGGCAAAGTGAAAGGTATATTCGATATACATGTTATTGATGTGTACCTTACTAATGCTCGTAGTAGCGCCTGGGTATTTGATACTGGTTCTGTTGCTCACATTTGCAACTCGAAACAGGGGCTACAGATTAAGCGAAGATTGGCTAAGGACGAGGTGACGATGCGCGTGGGAAATGGTTCCAAAGTCGATGTGATCGCCGTGGGCACGCTAACTCTACATCTACCTTTGGGAATAGTTTTAGACCTGAATAATTGTTATTTGGTGCCAGCGTTAAGCATGAACATTATATTTGGATCTTGTTTGATGCGAGACGGTTATTCATTTAAATCATAGAATAATGGTTGTTCTATTTATATGAGTAATATCTTTTATGGTCATGCACCCTTGATGAGTGGTCTATTTTTGTTGAATCTCGATAGTAGTGACACACATATTCATAGTATGGAAGCCAAAAGATATAAGTTTAATAATGATAGTGCAACTTATTTGTGGCACTGCCGTTTGGGTCATATTGGTGTAAAGCACATGAAGAAACTCCATGCTGATGGGCTTTTGGAATCGCTTGATGCTTGCGAACCATGCCTCATGGGCAAGATGACTAAAACTCCGTTCTCCGGAACAATGGAGCGAGCGACTGACTTGTTGGAAATAATACATACTAATGTATGCGGTCCGATGTGTGTTGAGGCTCGCGGCGGGTATCGTTATTTTCTCACCTTCACAGAAGATTTGAGCAGATATGGGTATATCTACTTAATGAATCATAAGTCTGAAACATTTGAAAAGTTGAAAGAATTTTAGAGTGAAGTGGAAAATCATCGTAACAAGAAAATAAAATTTCTACGATCTGATCGTGGAGGAGAATATTTGAGTTACGAGTTTGGTCTTCATTTGAAACAATGTGGAATAGTTTCGCAACTCACACCACCCGGACCACAACGTAATGGTGTGTCCGAACGTCATAACCGCACTTTATTAGATATGGTGCGATCTATGATGTCTCTTACTGATTTATCGCTATCATTTTGGGGTTATGCTTTAGAGACGGCTGCATTCATGTTAAATAGGCCACCATCTAAATCCGTTGAGACAACACCATATGAACTGTGGTTTGGGAAGAAACCCAAGTTGTCGTTTCTTAAAGTTTGGGGCTGCGATGCTTATGTGAAAAAGCTTCAACCTGATAAGCTCGAACCCAAATCGGAGAAATGTGTCTTCATAGGATACCCAAGTGAGACTGTTGGGTACACCTTCTATCACAGATCCGAAGGCAAGATATTCGTTGCTAAGAATGGATCCTTTCTAGAGAAGGAGTTTCTCTCAAAAGAAGTGAGTGGGAGGAAAGTAGAACTTGATGAGGTAATTGTACCTGCTCCCTTATTGGAAAGTAGTTCATCACAGAAATCAGTTCCAGTCATTCCTAAACCAATTAGTGAGGAAGCTAATGATGATGATCATGAAACTTCTGATCAAGTTACTACCGAACCTCGTAGGTCACCAGAGTAAGATCCACACTAGAGTGGTACGGTAATCCTATTCTGGAGGTCATGTTACTTGACCATGATGAACCTACGAACTATGAGGAAGCGATGATGAGCCCAGATTCTGCGAAATGGCTTGAGGCCATGAAATCTGAGATGGGATCCATGTATGAGAACAAAGTGTGGACTTTGGTTGACATGCCCAATGATCGGCAAGCCATAGAGAATAAATGGATCTTCAAGAAGAAGACTGACGCTAACGGTAATGTTACTGTCTACAAAGCTCGACTTGTTGCGAAAGGTTTTCGACAAGTTCTAGGAGTTGACTACGATGAGACATTCTCATCCGTAGTGATGCTTAAGTCTGTCCGAATCATGTTGGCAATTACCGCATTTTATGATTATGAAATTTGGCAAATGGATGTCAAAATTGCATTCCTTAATGGATGTCTTAAAGAAGAGTTGTATATGATGCAACCAGAATGTTTTGTTGATCCAAAAGGTGCTAACAAAGTGTGCAAGCTCCAGCGATCCATTTATGGGCTGGTGCAAGCATCTCCGAGTTGGAATATACGCTTTGACAGTGTGATCAAAGCATATGGTTTTGTACAGACTTTTGGAGAAGCATGTATTTACAATAAAGTGAGTCGGAGCTCTGTAGCATTTCTGATATTATATGTGGATGACATATTATTGATCGGAAATGATACAGAATTTCTGGATAGCATAAAAGGATACTTGAATAAGAATTTTTCAATGAAAGACCTCGGTGAAGCTGCTTATATATTGGGCATCGAGATCTATAGAGATAGATCAAGACGCTTAATTGGACTTTCACAAAGCACATACCTTGATAAAGTTTTGAAGAAGTTGAAAATGGATCAAGCAAGAAAGGGTTCTTGCCTGTGTTACAAGGTGTGAAGTTGAGTCAGACTCAATGGCCGACCACTGCAGAAGATAGAGAGAAAATGAAAGTCATTCCCTATGCTTCAGCCATAGGTTCTATCATGTATGCAATGCTGTGTACCAGACCTGATGTGTGCCTTGCTATTAGTTTAGCAGGGAGGTACCAAAGTAATCCTGGAGTGGATCACTGGACAGCGGTCAAGAACATCCTAAAATACCTGAAAAGGACTAAGGATATGTTTCTCGTTTATGGAGGTAACAAAGAGCTCGTCGTTAATGGTTATGTCGATGAAAGCTTTGACACTGATCCGAATGACTCTAAGTCACAAACCGGATACGTATTTATATTGAACAGTGGAGCTGTCAGTTGGTGCAGTTCTAAGCAAAGCGTCATGGCGGGATCTACGTGTGAAGCGGAGTACATAGCTGCTTCGGAAGCAGCGAATGAAGGAGTCTGGATGAAGGAGTTCATATCCGATCTAGGTGTCATACCTAGTGCATCGGGTCCAATGAAAATCTTTTGTGACAATACTGGAGCAATTGCCTTGGCGAAGGAATCCAGATTTCACAAGAGAACCAAACAAATCAAGAGACGCTTCAATTCCATCCGCGATCAAGTCAAAGAAGGAGACATAGAGATTTGCCAGATACATACGGATCAGAATATTGCAGACCCGTTGACTAAGCCTCTCTCACGAGCAAAACATGATCAGCACCAATACTACATGGGTGTTAGAAGCATTACTATGTAATCAAGATTATTGACTCTAGTGCAAGTGGGAGACTGAAGGAAATATGCCCTAGGGCAATAATAAAGTTGTTATTTATATTTCCTTATATCATGATAAATGTTTCTTTATTCATGCTAGAATTGTATTAACCGGAAACTTAGTACATGTGTGAATACATAGACAAAACAGCGTGTCCCTAGTATGCCTCTACTTGACTAGCTCGTTAATCAAAGATGGTTAAGTTTCCTAGCCATAGACATGAGTTGTCATTTGATGAACGTGATCACATCATTAGAGAATGATGTGATGGACAAGACCCATCCATTAGCTTAGCACTATGATCGTTTAGTTTATTGCTATTGCTTTCTTCATGACTTATACATGTTCCTATGACTATGAGATTATGCAACTCCCGAGTACCGGAGGAACACTTAGTGTGCTATCAAACGTCACAACATAACTGGGTGATTATAAAGATGCTCTACAGGTGTCTCCGATGGTGTTTGTTGAGTTGGCATAGATCGAGATTAGGATTTGTCACTCCGTGTATCGGAGAGGTATCTCTGGGCCCTCTTGGTAATGCTCGTCACCATAAGCCTTGCAAGCAATGTGCCTAATGAGTTAGTTGTGGGATGATGCATTACGGAACGAGTAAAGAGACTTGCCGGTAATGAGATTAAACTAGGTATGAGGATACGGACGATCGAATCTCGGGCAAGTAACATACCGATGACAAAGGGAACAACGTATGTAGTTATGCGGTTTGACCGATAAAGATCTTCGTAGAATATGTAGGAGCCAATATGAGCATCTAGGTTCCGCTATTGGTTATTGAACAGAGATGTGTCTCGGTCATGTCTACATAGTTCTCGAACCCGTAGGGTCCGCACGCTTAACGTTCGATGACGATTTGTATTATGAGTTTATGTGATTTGATGACCGAAGGTTGTTCGGAGTCCTGGATGAGATCACGGACATGACGAGGAGTCTCGAAATGGTCGAGACATAAAGATTGATATATTGGACCATGTTATTCGGACACCAGAAGTGTTTCGGATAGTTTCGGGTAAAACGGAGTGCCGGAGGGGTTACCGGAAACCCCAGGGTGGAACTAATGCGCGACCATGGGCCTTGTTGGAGAGAGAGGAGGGCAGCCAGGGCAGGCCGCCTCCCCCCTTGCAGTCCGAATTGGACAAGGGAAGGGGGGCGCCCCCCTTTCCTACTCCCTCTCCCTCTCCTTCCTCCCCCCTCTCTCCCTTGTGGTGGAATCCTACTAGGACTAGTAGTCCTAGTAGGACTCCCCCTCCTTGGGCATGCCCCCTAGGGCCGGCTGGCCTCCCCCTCCCTCCTTTATATACGTCGGGAGGGGGGCACCCTAGAACACACAAGTTGACCTTTTAGCCGTGTGCGGTTCCCCCTCCACAGTTACGCACCTCGGTCATATCATCGTTGTGCTTAGGCGAAGCCCTGCGCCGGTAACTTCATCATCACCGTCGCCACGCCGTCGTGCTGACGGAACTCTCCCTCGGCCTCAACTGGATCAAGAGTACGAGGGATGCCATCGATCAAAATGTGTGCTGAACACGGAGGTGCCGTACGTTCGGTGCTAAGATCAGTCGGATCGTGAAGACGTACGACTACATCAACTGCGTTGATAAACGCTTCCGCTTTCGGTCTACGAGGGTACATGGACACACTCTCCCCGCTCTTTGCTATGCTTCTCCTAGATAGATCTTGCATGATTGTAGGAATTTTTTTGAAATACTATGTTCCGCAACACAGACCCCTCCATGCCTATATAAAGGTGGGGAGGCGTTGGGGGCAGCCTCCCTTGCCCCTTGCCCGTGACCTCTCCCAACTCCTCCCACGTTTCACCGGTACGCACTTGGCGAAGCCCTATCGGAATTCCGCTGCCACCACTACCACGCTGTCGTGTTGGTTCAGATCTCATCTACCTCCTCTCCCTCCCTTGCTGGATCAAGAAGGAGAGGACATCGCCGAGCCGTACATGTGCTAAACTCGGAGGTGTCGTCCGTTTGGCACTAGATCAGATTGGATCGCACTGGATCGTGAAGAGTACGACTACATCAACCGTGTTACAACACTAATGCTTTCGGTCTACAAGGGTATGTAGACACACTCCCCTCTTGTAGCTATACATCTCCTAGATTGGATATTGGGTGTTTCGTAGGAATTTTTTTGATTTTCATGCAATGTTCCCCATCATAGGCTTGGGCTACCTTGGGACGTCCTCCCATCTCCTTGGCCGCCACCCCTTTGTAGGGCAACGTAGTATAAAAAATAAATTCTTGTGCTATGCACCAGCCCTGGACCACTATGAAGATGCATACAAAGTTTGATCTGATCATTACCAACTCGTAGCGTGGCAGAAGGAGAGTTTGTGAAGATCATTGGTGCATATCCCAGCAGCTAGGAATTTACAACCTCCCAACCATGAGGGTTTTCTCCCTCGAACAATCACAATAGTCGCTTAGACAGTCACTCAAACAGAAGATCGAACGTACGATCTCTCTACTGGGTTGCGCACATCCCATGTCATCTATGCGGCAAACTTGACTGTCCAGAAATAATCGCTATTGGAGACTAGGCAGCCTTGCGGCAGAAGGAAACAATTTCGTGTAGGGTGAGAGAGAGAGATAGATAGATTGAGAGAGAGAGAGAGAGAGGTAGATCATTGCATGCCTTGGTGGTGAGAAAATGAGATTACTTGGACAGTGCCTCTCCACCTCTATTTATACTGGAGGGAGGGGTGGAGCATGGTTGCATAAGAAGCACCCTCCTCCACAAACATCATCCTACCAAAAGGCAGGATGTTGCCCCATGTGGCCCCCCATGGGGGCCCTCTTCCAACATTGCTCCACCAAATGGGCTGCTTCCCACCATGCTCCCCAACAAACTTATCTCATGCACATTCAACCCAATTGGATTCACCTTCAAATTCGTATGAAGCGCGAAGACATCACCAAAAAAGTCTGACGCTGCTACAGAATTTGAGTCAAACTGCAAGTCAAAAGGTGTTACATCACCTCCACTTGGGCCCATGGGCCTTGTACGACCTAGGGTTAGGTTTAGGCTACCATGGGACATCCTCCCACCTCCTTGGCCGTCACCCCTTGGTCCTATATAAGTAGATCAATCTAGTAGTGTTTGCTACCTCTTGAGCTTGCGTTGGTTTTTCCCTTGAAGAGGAAAGGGTGATGCAGCAAAGTAGAGATAAGTATTTCCCTCAGTTAGAGAACCAAGGTATCAATCCAGTAGGAGAAAACGCACAAATCACCAATACATGCACAAACAATCAAACAACTTGCACCCAACGCGATAAAGGGGTTGTCAATCCCTTCACGGTTACTTGCAGAAGTGAGATCTGATAGAGATAGATGAAACTAAACAAACGGTAAAGCAAATATTTTTGGTTTTTTGGTTTATGGAACGGAAAGTAAAATATTGCAAAATAGTATATCATAAACTTATATGATGGAAAATAGACCCAGGGGCCATAGGTTTCACTAGAGGCTTCTCTCAAGATAGCAAATAATACGATGGGTGAACAAATTACTGTCGAGCAATTGATAGAAGAGCGCAAAGTTATGACGATATGTAAGGCAATGATTATGAAATATAGGCATCACGTCCGTGTCAAGTAGACCGAAACGATTCTGCATCTACTACTATTACTCCACACATCGACCGACTCCTGCCTGCATCTAGAGTATTAAGTTCATGAACAACAGAGTAACGCATTAAGGAAGATGACATGATGTAGAGGAATAAACTCAAGCAATATGATGTAAACCACATCTTTTGATCCTCGATCGCAACAATACAATACGTGCTTTGCTGCCCCAACTTTCACTTGGAAAGGACACCACAAGATTGAACCCAAAGCTAAGCACTTCTCCCGTTGAAAGAAAAACCAATTTAGTTGGCCAAACCAAATCGATAGTTCGAAGAGAATTACAAAGATATCAAATCATGCATATAAGAATTCAGAGAAGATTCAAATAATACTCATAGATAAGCTGATCATAAATCCACAATTCATCGGATCTCGACAAACACACCGCAAAAGAATATTACATCGGATAGATCTCCAAGAACATCGAGGAGAACATGGTATTGAGAATCAAATAGAGAGAAGAAGCCATCTAGCTACTAGATACGGACCCATAGGTCTGAGGTAAACTATTCACGCTTTGTTGGAAGGGCAATAGAGTTGATGTAGAAGCCCTCCGTGATCGAATCCCCCTCCGGCAGGACACCGAAAAAGGCCCAAAGATGGGATCTCATGGGTACAGAAGGTTGCGGTGGCGGAAAAGTGTTTTCGTGGATGCTTCTGACGGTTTGGGAATATATGTGAATATATAGGACGAAGAAGTAGGTCGGTGGAGTCACGGGGGGGCCACAAGGCAGGGGGCTGATACGTCTACGACGTATCTACTTTTCCAAACACTTTTGCCCTTGTTTTGGACTCTAACTTGCATGATTTGAATGGAACTAACCCGGACTGACGCTGTTTTCAGCAGACTTTCCATGATGTTATTTATGTGCACAAACAAATGTTCTCGGAATGACCTGAAACTCCACGGAACGTCTATTTGGAAATAATAAAAAATCCTTGCAAAAGATGAAGACCAGGGGGCCCACACCCTATCCACGAGGGTGGACGGCGCGCTTGCCCCCCTAGGGCGCGCCCCCTACCTCGTGGGCCCCTGGAGCTCCTCCGACCTCAACTCCAACTCTATATATTTGCTTTCGGGGAGAAAAAAATCAGAGAGAAGGATTCATCGCGTTTTACGATATGGAGCCGCCGCCAAGCCCTAAAACATCTCGGGACGGCTGATCTGGAGTCCGTTCGGGGCCCCGGAGAGGGGGATTCGTCATCATCAACCATCCTCCATCACCAATTTCATGATGCTCACCGCCGTGCGTGAGTAATTCCATCGTAGGATTGCTGGATGGTGATGGGTTGGATGAGATCTATCATGTAATCGAGTTAGTTTTGTTAGGGTTTGATCCCTAGTATCCACTATGTTCTGAGATTGATGTTGCTATGACTTTGCTATGCTTAATGCTTGTCACTAGGGCCCGAGTGCCATGATTTCAGATCTGAACCTATTATGTTTTTATGAATATATGTGAGTTCTTGATCCTATCTTGCAAGTCTATAGTCACCTACTATGTGTTATGATCCGGCAATCCCGAAGTGACAATAATCGGGACCACTCCCGGTGATGACCATAGTTTGAGGAGTTCATGTATTCACTATGTGCTAATGCTTTGTTCCGGTACTCTATTAAAAGGAGGCCTTAATATCCCTTAGTTTCCATTAGGACCCCGCTGCCACGGGAGGGTAGGACAAAAGATGTCATGCAAGTTCTTTTCCATAAGCACGTATGACTATATTCGGAATACATGCCTACATTACATTGATGAATTGGAGCTAGTTCTGTGTCACCCTATGTTATGATTGTTACATGATGAACCGCATCCGGCATAATTCTCCATCACCAATCCAATGGCTACGAGCTTTTCCCATATTGTTCTTTGTTTATTTACTTTTCCGTTGCTACTGTTACAATCACTACAAAACACCAAAAATATTACTTTTGCTACCGTTACTTTTGTTACCGTTACCGCTACTATCATATTACTCTGCTACTAAATACTTTGCTGCAGATACTAAGTTATCCAGGTATGGTTGAATTGACAACTCAACTGCTAATACTTGAGAATATTCTTTGGCTCCCCTTGTGTCGAATCAATAAATTTGGGTTGAATACTCTACCCTCGAAAACTGTTACGATCCCCTATACTTGTGGGTTATCAAGACTATTTTCTGGCACCGTTGCCGGGGAGCATAGCTCTATTCTTTGAGTCACTTGGGATTTATATCTGCTGGTCACTATGAAGAACTTGAAAGACGCTAAGACAACAATTTATCCCTCAACTACGAGGGGAGGTAAGGAACTGCCATCTAGCTCTGCACTTGATTCACCTTCTGTTTTGAGTAAGCTTGCGACACCTAAACCTGCTTCTGCTATTCGTTCTGATATGCCACATGTTATTGATGATGCCACTTCTGCTATGCATGATACTTATGATGAGACTACTTCTATGCTTGATACTACTGTGCCACTTAGTGAATTTCTTGATGAACAAATTGCTAGGGCTAGAGAGAAAGAAATTATTGAAACAGATTATATTGATGAAAGTGATGATGAAGACTTGCCTGCTATTCCTGAGGGTTATGTTTTTGATAAAGAAGCTTCTTTAGCTATTTTAGCTTGCAAAGATAGATATGAGCTCAATAGATTATTAGCTAAATGGAAGCAGCAATCTCTTAATGATAGAATGAAACCTGACCCTGCTTTTGCTACTTCACCTATCTGTGTTACCGACAAGGATTATGAATTCTCTGTTGATCCTGATATAATTACTTTGGTTGAATCTGATTCTTTTTATGGCTATGAATTTGAAACTTTTGTGGCACATCTTACTAAATTAAATGATATAGCCACCCTGTTCACTAATGATGAGAGATCTCGTTACTTTTATATCCTTCAAATATTTCCGTTCTCATTAAAGGGTGATGCTAAGATATGGTTTAATTCTCTTGATCCTGGTAGTGTGCGTAGTCCCCAGGATATGATTTATTACTTCTCTGCTAAATATTTTCCTGCTCATAAGAAACAAGCTGCTTTGAGGGATATATACAATTTTGTGCAAATTGAAGAAGAGAGTCTCCCACAAGCTTGGGGGAGGCTTCTCAAGTTACTTAATGCTTTGCCTGATCATCCTCTTAAGAAAAATGAAATACTTGATATCTTTTATAATGGACTAACCGATGCTTCCAGAGATTACCTGGATAGTTGTGCTGGTTCTGTTTTCAGGGAAAGAACACCGGATGAAGCTGAAATTCTATTGAATAATATGTTGACAAATGAAAATAATTGGACAATTCCGGAGCCAGCTCCTGAGCCAATTCCTGAGCGTATTCCTAAACCAACTCCGAAGAAGAGAGGTGTTCTATTTCTCAGTCCTGAAGATATGCAAGAGGCAAAGAAATCTATGAAAGAAAAGGGTATTAAAGCTGAAGATGTTAAGAATTTACCTCCTATTGAAGAAATACATGGTCTTAATTTACCGCCTGTTGAAGAAACATATGATCTTAATCCTCCACCTGTTGAAGAAACACATGGTCTTGATAACCCGACACAGGTAGTAAAGGTAAATTCTCTCTATAGATTTGATGAAGGTGAGATTCCTCACTATAAGTGTGCTAGACGATGCTTAGAAGAGTTCGATAATTTTATTGTCAAACAAGAAAACTTCAATGCTTATTTTGGTAGACAATTGAAATACATTTCCGATACGCTTGAACACTTGGGTGATTATATGTCTAGAGTTAAAGGTGAACTTAAACTCATTACTAAACATGCTTCTATGGTTACCACTCAAGTAGAACAAGTACTTAAAGCTCAGAATGATTTGCTCAATGAATTGAATAGTAAGAAAACTGATTATGCTGTTAGATTGGCTACTAGAACTGGTAGAATGACTCAAGAACCTTTGTATCCTGAAGGCCACCCTAAGAGAATTGAGCAAGATTCTCACAGAAATAATATTGATGCACCTAGTCCTTCTAAAAAGAAGAAAAAGAAAAATGATAGGACTTTGCATGCTTCTAGTGAACCTATTGCTGAACCACCTGAGAATCCAAATGATATTTCTATTTCTGATGCTGAAACACAATCTAGTAATGAACATGAACCCAATGAAAATGTTAATGATGATGTTCATGATGATGCTCAACCTAGTAATGACAATGATGTAGAAATTGAACCTGCTGTTGATCTTGATAACCCACAATCAAAGAATCAATGTTATGATAAGAGAGACTTTGTTGCTAGGAAACATGGTAAAGAAAGGGAACCATGGGTTCAGAAACCCATGCCTTTTCCTCCCAAACCATCCAAGAAAAAGGATGATGAGGATTTTGAGCGCTTTGCTGAAATGATTAGACCTATCTTTTTGCGTATGCGATTAACTGATATGCTCAAAATGAATCCTTATGCTAAGTATATGAAAGATATTGTTACAAATAAGAGAAAGATACCTGAAGCTGAGATTTCCACCATGCTTTCTAATTATACTTTTAAGGGTGGAATACCTAAGAAACTAGGAGATCCAGGAGTACCAACTATACCATGCTCCATTAAAAGAAACTATGTTAAAACTGCTATATGTGACCTTGGAGCCGGTGTTAGTGTTATGCCTCTCTCTTTATATCGTAGACTTTATTTGAATAAGTTGACACATACTGAAATATCTTTGCAAATGGCTGATAAATCAACTGCTATACCTGTCGGTATTTGTGAGGATGTGCCTGTCATGGTTGCAAACGTTACTATTTTAACGGACTTTGTTATTCTTGATATTCCCGAGGACGATAGTATGTCTATTATTCTTGGAAGACCTTTTTTAAATACCGTAGGGGCTGTTATTGATTGCAACAAAGGCAATGTCACTTTTCATGTTAATGGTAATGAGCATACGGTACACTTTCCGAGGAAACAACCTCAAGTCCACAGTATAAATTCTATTTGAAAAATTCCATCGATTATTTTTGGAGGTTTTGAATTTCCTCTTCCTACTGTCAAGAAGAAATATGATATTCTTATTATAGGGGATGTGCATATCCCCGTTGAGGTAACATAGTGTTATTCGAAATTTCTCCGGTTCCATGTTAGTCGGAATGAGTTTGTTAACAAGACTTGATCAACCTTATTAGTGGATTCCTTTTGATGAGCATGAGATGGATGAAACTAGAAGGCACAACCTTCTGTACCCTCTTTCTACTTTCTGTTATTTAGTTGAAATAAAGTAAAAATAGTATTTTTCTGTCTGTTTTCTGATTTATCCGTGCAATATAAAAATACCCCGAAAATAAAAGTTCTCCAAATGCCCTGAAAATGGAATATGAAATTTTTCTAGAATATTTGAGAATATCTGGCACTGAGAACACAGCCGGAGGGGCAAGCACCTGGCCACGAGGGTGGAGGGCGCACCGTACCCCCCTAGGCGCGCCCCCTGCCTCGTGGGCCCATGGTGGCTCCCCTCCACTTATTCCTGCACCCACACACTTCTTCTTCCTCCCACAAACACCAATATCCAGCTCAAGCACGAGTTCTAGCTCATTTTGCTGCGATTTTCGATCTCCTTGCTCAAAGCACCTCTCACAAAACTGCTTGGGGAGATTGTTCCTTGGTATGTGACTCCTCCATTGGTCCAATTAGTTTTTGTTCTAGTGCTCTATTCATTGCAAATTTGTGCTGCCTAGGTGACCATGTTCTTGAGCTTGCATGTCAAATTTATATGGTTCCAAGTAGTTCTAATGCATGATATAGTCTCTAGGCACTTGTAGGAGTAGTTGCTATCAATTTTGTAGAGTTTGGTTTAATTTTATTTGAAGTTACTAAAAATTTCAGAAATTTTTCAGAGGAAGAAATATGCTTAGGAAAATGTTCCAAGGTGGTTCTTCAAGGAAGCAAGGACCCAGGCTTGCAATGCGTGATGCTGACGATGAGCCACCAAGGGACGCTCCAGTGCGGCCTTGTGAATGGCCTTCAGAGAACTTTATGGATCGAGCGGGAATCAAGGAAGAATTTAACGCATATTTGCATAACGCTGATCTTATGAGCTTCAAGGCAGACAAATGCCGCCAGTACCACTATCTCACTAGTACATTTGTGAGGAGGTTTGAATTTTCATCTTCACGTAATTCTCCAACTGTCTTGTTTGATCTTTATGAAAAATCTTATACCATGGACTTAGAGGATTTTACCGCTGCTTGCAAACTTCCACAATGGGCTAGTGCTAGTGAACCTCGCAAATCTGAATTTAGAAATTTTCTTGCTAGTATAACTGTGGAGGAATCTAGAGACATAGCACAAGCTACCATAGGGAGCATCCATTTTCCTGCTATACTTTATTTTGCTCTCTTCATAGGTAGATGCATAAATGGTAAGGATGAAGCATGTCACATGTGTGTCCCTGACCTCAGTATTCTTAGGAGTGCTATGTTAGGAGACAAATCTTATAATTTGGGAGCCATTGTTGCACGTAGGTTGCATCATAATAGATTTAACGGAGATTTCTTTGGAGGAATTTATGCAACCCGCTTAGCTGATTTTCC
Organism: Triticum aestivum; assembly: GCF_018294505.1. Lineage (NCBI taxonomy): Eukaryota > Viridiplantae > Streptophyta > Magnoliopsida > Poales > Poaceae > Triticum > Triticum aestivum. Next base: position 292,742,632 of record NC_057802.1, on the reverse strand, counting down.
TGGTGTGGATATCCGTGAGGATGATATTGAGTTGCCTCCTACTTATTTAGACTATAATGCTATGGTCCACCACCAGTTTATCGAGAGGAATGAATCACCTCTCCGGTATCGCTTAATCTTTGACAAATGTCGTGCTGTCCGTATTACTCTTCCTGCTCCTGCCTTCTTTGATTATCAGGCAAAAGGAAGATATGTTATTACCAGAGAGGAGGCAGATGAGTACGAGAGGAGGGCGGAGGCAGCTCGCCGCCACGCTGCAGCTCAGGAGGCAATAACCGCCGTAGCTCAGTACGACCCCAGCTACAACTACGGATATCCGCCAGGCCATCCTTGGCAATAAACCAACTTAGGCCAAAAGCCTGAGCTTGGGGGAGTACGTATTTCTCACCGACATTACATTTATGTTCACACACTCATTGCTAGATGTCGGTGCTCATACTCTTTCACTGTAATATCCATGCTAGTTTATTTTCTTTTTCTTGCTTTCTTCTTGTGTGTTTAATAAACTTTAAGAAAACCAAAAATAAATTAGTGTAGCTTTTAGCTAGTTTACTTTCTTGTTGTAGTAGTAATAATTGAAAGAAAACCCAAAAAGATTTCCCGTTCTTCTTTTGCTTGTTGGGTGCTTTCCCGTGTAAATAGTTTTATTTCTTTTCTTTTCTTTGGGGGTCGATAGGAGAAGATCATGATTAAATTGTTGAAGTGGCTATTATATGCATTATTGTTGATTTAACCAAGAGCCCATATTGCATTGTCTTCTCCTGTTTATTGAATGCTCGCAGATTCCAGCTTAGTCCAATGCACGTGCACTCTTATTATTTTCATATTGTTCGGTCGTGCAAGTGAAAGGCAATTATGACGATATATGATGGACCGACTGAGATGAGAAAAGCTGGTATGAACTCGACCTCTCTTGTTTTTGTAAATATGATGAGTTCATCGTTCCCGATTCAGCCTATTATGAATAAACATGTTTGCAATGACAATGAGAGATCATAGTTGCTTATGCCATGCTTGATTAGCTATGAGTTATAATGCTTTACCTTGCATGCCAACATGCTATTAAAATTGTTGTGATGTGGTATAGTGGGGTGGTATCCTCCTTTGAATGATTTAAGTGACTCGACTTGACACATGTTCACACATGTAGTTGAAACAAATCAACATAGCCTTCACGATATTTATGTTCATGGTGGATTATATCCTACTCATGCTTGCACTCAATGTTTATTAATTTTAATGCATGTTCATGACTGTTGTCGCTCTCTAGTTGGTCGCTTCTCAGTCTTTTGATAGCCTTCACTTGTACTAAGCGGGAATACTGCTTGTGCATCCAATCCCTTAAACCCCAAAGTTATTCCATATGAGTCCACTATACCTTCCTATATGCGGTATCTACCTGCCGTTCCAAGTAAATTTGTATGTGCCAAACTCTAAACCTTCAAATAAACATTCTGTTTTGTATGCTCGAATAGCTCATGTATCAACTAGGGCTGTCTGTATCTTCCATGCTAGGCGGGTTATTCTCAAGAGGAGTGGACTCCGCTCCTCATTCACGAGAAAATGGCTAGTCACCGGGATGCCCAGTCCCATGCTTTATGCAAACTAAATCAAAATAATTGCAAACAAAACTTCCCCTAGGACTGTTGCTAGTTGGAGACACTCGTTGTTCGAGCAAGTCATGGATTGATGCTTGTTGGTGGAGGGGGAGTATAAACTTTACCATTCTGTTTGGGAACCTCCTATAATGTGTGTAGCATGGAAGATATCGCCATCTCTTGGTTGTTATGTTGACAATGAAAGTATGCCGCTCAAAATATTATTTATCTCTATTTCAAAATCGAGCTCTGGCACCTCTACAAATCCCTGCTTTCCTCTGAAAGGGCCTATCTATTTACTTTTATGTTGAGTCATCACCCTCTTATTAAAAAACACTAGCTAGAGAGCGCAACTGTCATTTGCATCCATTACTATTAATTTATATTGGGTATGACTATGATTGGATCTCTTTTACCATGAATTACAATGTCTAGTCAGTCCTTGATCTTTAAAGGTGCTCTGCATTTATGTTTTGCGGTCTCAGAAAAGGCTAGCGAGATACCATCATGTTATATCATATTATGATTGTTTTGAGAAAGTGTTGTCATCCGAGATTTATTATTATCGCTCGCTAGTTGATTATGCCATTGATATGAGTAAACATGAGACCTAAGAGTTATTGTGAATGTGGTTAGTCATAATCTTTGCTGAAAACTTGAATGCTGGCTTTACATATTTACAACAACAAGAGCAAACAGAGTTTGTAAAAGTTTTTCTTTATCACTTTCAGTTTATCAACTGAATTGCTTCAGGACAAGCAAAGGTTTAAGCTTGGGGGAGTTGATACGTCTCCGTCGTATCTACTTTTCCAAACACTTTTGCCCTTGTTTTGGACTCTAACTTGCATGATTTGAATGGAACTAACCCGGACTGACGCTGTTTTCAGCAGACTTTCCATGATGTTATTTATGTGCAGAAACAAAAGTTCTCGGAATGAACTGAAACTCCACGGAACGTCTATTTGGAAATAATAAAAAATCCTTGCAAAAGATGAAGACCAGGGGGCCCACACCCTGTCCACGAGGGTGGAGGGCGCGCCCCCTACCTCGTGGGCCCCCTGGAGCTCCTCTGACCTCAACTCCAACTCTATATATTTTCTTTCGGGGAGAAAAAAATCAGAGAGAAGGATTCATCGCGTTTTACGATATGGAGCCGCCGCCAAGCCCTAAAACCTCTCGGGACGGCTGATCCGGAGTCCGTTCGGGGCTCCGGAGAGGGGGATTCTTCATCATCAACCATCCTCCATCACCAATTTCATGATGCTCACCGCCGTGCATGAGTAATTCCATCGTAGGATTGCTGGACGGTGATGGGTTGGATGAGATCTATCATGTAATCGAGTTAGTTTTGTTAGGGTTTGATCCCTAGTATCCACTATGTTCTGAGATTGATGTTGCTATGACTTTGCTATGCTTAATGCTTGTCACTAGGGCCCGAGTGCCATGATTTCAGATCTGAACCTATTATGTTTTCATGAATATATGTGAGTTCTTGATCCTATCTTGCAAGTCTATAGTCACCTACTATGTGTTATGATTCGGCAACCCCGAAGTGACAATAATCGGGACCACTCCCGGTGATGACCATAGTTTGAGGAGTTCATGTATTCACTATGTGCTAATGCTTTGTTCCGGTACTTTATTAAAAGGAGGCCTTAATATCCCTTAGTTTCCATTAGGACCCCGCTGCCACGGGAGGGTAGGACAAAAGATGTCATGCAAGTTCTTTTCCATAAGCACGTATGACTATATTCGGAATACATGCCTACATTACATTGATGAATTGGAGCTAGTTCTGTGTCACCCTATGTTATGATTGTTACATGATGAACCGCATCCGGCATAATTCTCCATCACCGATCCAATGCCTACGAGCTTTTCCCATATTGTTCTTCGTTTATTTACTTTTCCGTTGCTACTATTACAATCACTACAAAACACCAAAAATATTACTTTTGCTACCGTTTCTTTTGTTACCGTTACCACTACTATCATATTACTCTGCTACTATATACTTTGCTGCAGATACTAAGTTATCTAGGTGTGGTTGAATTGACAACTCAACTGCTAATACTTGAGAATATTCTTTGGCTTCCCTTGTGTCGAATCAATAAATTTGGGTTGAATACTCTACCCTCGAAAACTGTTGCGATCCCCTATACTTGTGGGTTATCAGGGGCACACCCTCCCCCCTTGTGACTGCCTCGTGGCTCTTCCGACTTGAACTGCAAGTCTCCTGGGTGTCTTCTGGTCCAAGAAAAATCATCGCGAAGGTTTTATTCCGTTTGGACTTCGTTTGGTATTCCTTTTCTGTGAAACTCAAAAAAAGGAGAAAACAAAAACTGGCACTGGGCTCTAGGTTAATAGGTTAGTCCCAAAAATAATATAAAATAGCATATTAATGCATATAAAACATCCAAAACAGATAATATAAGAGCATGGAACAATAAAAAATTATAGATACGTTGGAGACGTATCAAGCATCCCCAAGCTTAATTCCTGCTCGTCCTCGAGTAGGTAAATGATAAAAATAGAATTTTTGATGTGGAATGCTACCTAACATATTTATACATGTAATTTTCTTTATTGTGGCATGAATGTTCAGATCCATAAGATTCAAAACAAAAGTTTAATATTGACATAGGAACAATAATACTTCAAGCATACTAACAAGGCTATTATGTCTTTTCAAAATAACATGGTCAAAGAAAGCTTATCCCTACAAAATCATATAGTCTGGCTATGCTTCATCTTCACCACACAAAATATTCAAATCATGCACAACACCGATATTGGCCAAGCAATTGTTTCATACTTTAGTATTCTCAAACTTTTTCAACTTTCACGCAATACATGAGCATGAGCCATGGACATACCACTATAGGTGGAATAGAATATGGTGGTTGTGGAGAAGAAAAAAAAGAAGGAGATAGTCTCACATCAACTAGGCATATTAACGGGCTATGGAGATGCCCATCAATAGATATCAATGTGAGTGAGTAGGGATTTCCATGCAACAGATGCACTAGAGCTATAAGTGTATGAAAGCTCAAAGAAAACTAAGTGGGTGTGCATCCAACTTGCTTGCTCATGAAGACCTAGGGCAATTTGAGGAACCCATCGTTGGAATATACAAGCCAAGTTCTATAATGAAAAATTCCCACTAGCATATGAAAATGACAACATAGGAGACTCTCTATCATTAAGACCATGGTGCTACTTTGAAGCACAAGTGTGGAAAAAGGATAGTAACATTGCCCCTTCTCTCTTTTTCTCTCATTTTTTCTCTTTCTTTTTTTTCTTTTTTCTTTTTCCTTTTTTTATTTTTTCCTCACATGGGACAATGCTCTAATAATGAAGATCATCACACTTTTATTTAATTACAACTCAAAATTACAACTTGATACTTAGAACAAAATATGAATCTATATGAATGCCTCCGGCGGTGTATCGGGATGTGCAATGACTCAAGAGTGACATGTATGAAAGAATTATGAACGGTGGCTTTGCCACAAATACGATGTCAACTACATGATCATGCAAAGCAATATGACAATGATGGAATGTGTCATAATAAAACAGAATGGTGGAAAGTTGCATGGCAATATATCTCAGAATGGCTATGGAAATGCCATAATAGGTAGGTATGGTGGCTGTTTTGAGGAAGGTATATGGTGGCCGTATGGTATCAGCGAAAGTTGCGCAGCACAAGAGAGGCTAACAATGGTGGAAGGGTGAGAGTGCGTATAATCCATGGACTCAACATTAGTCATAAAAATCTCACATACTTATTGCAAATATTTATTAGTCATCAAAACAAAGTACTACGTGCATGCTCCTAGGGGAAGGGTTGGTAGGAGTTAACCATCGCGCGATCTCGACCTCCACACAAGGGATGGCAATCAAAAAATACCTCATGCTCCGACTTCATTACATAACGGTTCACCATACGTCAATGCTACGCGAATCACAAACCTTAACACAAGTATTTATCCAATTCACAATTACTCACTAGCATGACTCTAATATCACCATCTTTATATCTCAAAACAATCATAAGGAATCAAAGTTCTCATAGTATTCGATGCATTTTATATGAAACTTTTTTTATATCCCTCTTGGATGTCTATCATATTAGGAGTAAATTTATAACAAAAGCAAATTACCATGTTGTTTAGAGACTCTCAAAATAATATAACTGAAGCATGAGAGTTCAATAATTTCTACAAAATAAAGCCACCGCCGTGCTCTAATAAGATATATGTGAAGCACTAGAGCGAAATTTCCTAGCTCAAAAGCATATATGTGAAGCACGAAAGAGGGGATGCCCCGAAGCATATATGTGAAGCCCGAAAGAGGGGATGCCCTCCGGGGCATCCCCAAGCTTAGGCTCTTGGTTGTCCTTGAATATTACCTTGGGGTGCCTTGGGCATCCCCAAGCTTAGGCTCTTGCCACTCCTTATTCCATAGTCCATCAAATCCTTACCCAAAACTTGAAAACTTCACAACACAAAACTCAACAAAAAATCTCATAAGCTCCGTTAGTATAAGAAAATAAATCACCACTTTTGGTACTGTTGTGAACTCATTCTTTATTTATATTGGTGTAATATCAACTGCATTCCAACTTTTCCATGGTTCATACCCCCCGATACTACCCATAGATTCATCAAAATAAGCAAACAACACAAAGAAAACAGAATCTATCAAAAACAGAATAGTCTGTAGCAATCTGTAAACATAGAATACTTCTGTAACTCCAAAAATTCTGAAACATTAGGACAATAGGGGAAATTTTTATATGAATCTTCTACAAAAATAATCAGTATATTATCGCGCTTCTGTGATTTTTAACAATTCCGGAACTGAGCGCAAAAGTTTCTGTTTTTCAGCAAGATCAAATCAACTATCACCGTAAGCTATCCCAAAGGTCTTACTTGGCACAAACACTAATTAAAACACCAAAACACAATTACTACAGAGGTAATAATGTGTAATTTATTAAAAAACAGTAGCAAAACAAAAGGCACAAAAAATGAAATTGGGTTGCCTCCCAACAAGCGCTATTGTTTAACACCCCTAGCTAGGCATAATACATAGATAGGTCTAGGTATAATCATCTTTGGTATGCAACTCCTCAATTGCACACTTATAATCCTTAGGAGATTATTTAGTTTTATCAATGATCAAACTCCTAGGCAAGAAATCAAGAAATTCACTCGTGGTAATTGGTTCCTTAATAATATCGAGAAAATTGGGATGGACTCTTATTGTTTTGAAATCTTCATTGTCTTTACTAGAAAATTCACCCTTATTCTTAGCAACATAAATAAACCTGGCAGTCTTAGTAGGAGGAAGATTTTGAGTAGTTTTAACGGAAGAAAAAGCGGAACCCATCTTCTAGTTTGCCAATTCTAGTAGAATCTTGATCTATCTTTTCATTAACTACGGGTTCCTTTTCTCTAAGATTATTTAAAGTAACTCCTACCTTAGATCCATACTGAGTAATCTGATTATGAATCTTTTAATCCAAATTTTCAATCAACTTTGTGGTAGCAATTTTATTCTCAATAATATCAAGCCTTTGCATCACATGTTCCAAGGTTTAAACAGTTCCATTAATCAAAAGAGGTGGTGGGCCTAACAAATCTATCATAGCATTGTAAGAATCACAAGTATGGATCCCCAAGAAATTACCACCGGTAATGGTATCTAGAACATATCTATTCCAAGGAGTAATGCCCACATAAAAATTGCGAAGAAGAACGACAGTAGATTGCTTTTGAGTAGATCTATTCTGAGCATTGCAAATTCTATACCAAGCATCTTTTAAATTTTCTCCCTCTGTTTAAAATTGAGTACTTCATTATCAGGAGTGCTAACAATAATGGGAGGACTAGCCCTAAAAACCAGATGAACGATCTAACACACGAGAAAACAAAAAGCAAACAAAGAAGACGAACCGAAGAAGGGTGAAGAAAATGAAAATCTTTCCGAAAATTGTTTTAGAGGCGGGGGAGAGGAAAATGAGAGGCAAATGGCGAATAATGTAATGCAAGAGATGAGAGTTTATGATGGGTACTTGGTATGTCTTGACTTGGCATAGATCTCCCTGGCAACAGTGCCAGAAATTCTTCCTACAACTTCTTGAGCTTGTGTTGTTTTTTCCCTTGAAGAGGAAAGGGTGATGGCAGCAAAGTAGAGATAAGTATTTCCCTCAGTTAGAGAACCAAGGTATCAATCTAGTAGGAGACAATGCACAAATCACCAATACCTGCACAAACAATCAAACAACTTGCACCTAGCGCGATAAAGGGGTTGTCAATCCCTTCACGGTTACTTGCAAAAGTGAGATCCGATAGAGATAGATGAAACTAAACAAACGGTAAAGTAAATATTTTTGGGTTTTTTGGTTTATGGAACGGAAAGTAAAAGATTGCAAAATAGTAGATCGGAAACTTATATGATGGAAAATAGACCCGTGGGCCATAGGTTTCACTGGAGGCTTCTCTCAAGATAGCAAATAATATGGTGGGTGAACAAATTACTCTCGAGCAATTGATAGAAGAGCACAAAGTTATGACGATATCTAAGGCAATGATTATGAAATATAGGCATCACGTCCGTGTCAAGTAGACCAAAATGATTCTCCATCTACTACTATTACTCCACACATCGACCAACTCCTGCCTGCATCTAGAGTATTAAGTTCATGAAGAACAGAGGAACACATTAAGTAAGATGACATGATGTAGAGGAATATACTCAAGCAATATGATCTAAACCCCATCTTTTTATCCTTGATGGCAACAATACAATACGTGCCTTGCCGCCCCTACTGTCACTGGGAAAGGACACCGCAAGATTGAACCCAAAGCTAAGCACTTCTCCCATTGCAAGAAAAACAATCTAGTTGGCCAAACCAAACCGATAGTTCGAAGAGAATTACAAAGATATCAAATCATGCATATAAGAATCCAGAGAAGATTCAAATAATATTCATAGATAAGCTGATCATAAATCCACAATTCATTAGAACTCGACAAACACACCGCGAAAGAATATTACATCGGATAGATCTCCAAGAACATCGAGGAGAACATGGTATTGAGAATCAAAGAGAGAGAAGAAGCCATCTAGCTACTAGCTATGGACCTGTAGGTCTGAGGTAAACTACTCACGCTTCATCGAAAGGGCAATAGAATTGATGTAGAAGCCTTGTGTGATCGAATCCCCCTCCGGCAGGACGCCAGAAAAGGCCCCAAGATGGGATCTCACAGGTACAGAAGGTTGCGGCAGCGAAAAAGTGTTTTCGTGGATGCTTCTGAGGGTTTGGGAATGTATGTGAATATATAGGATGAAGAAGTAGGTCGGTGGAGTCACGGGGGCCCAGAAGGCAGGGGGCGTGCCCTACCACCCTGGGCGCTCCCTCCCCCCTTGTGGCCGCCTCGTGGCTCTTCCGACTTGAACTCCATGTCTCCTAGGTGTCTTCTGGTCCAAGAAAATTCATCACGAAGGTTTTATTCCGTTTGGACTCCGTTTGGTATTCCTTTTCTGCGAAACTCAAAATCAAGGAAAAAAACATAAACTGGCACTGGGCTCTAGGTTAATAGGTTAGTCCCAAAAATAATATAAAATAGCATATTAATGCATATAAACATCCAAAATAGATAATATAGTAGCATGGAATAATAAAAAATTATAGATACGTTGGAGACGTTTCAGTGTTCTCTTTGGGTTTTAATTAGTTAAAAGTTAGTCATTGCTACAACTTCGTGTACTTCGTTTTTATCGAACGACCAGACCAAGACCGCTTTTGGAACCCCACTTTATCAATACTTCATCCATATACGCAATATTCAGTTTGCTTTTATCAGATTCTTGCTCGTTCTTCAATTGCTTGTAGGAATAGACATTCGTGGTCAGGTTGATCGTGCTTCTGGCATCATCAGTAACCTCTAGGAGATTGGTTTAGCGATTACTAAGGCGCAGCATTATGCACAGTTGCAGCCGGATCGTTAAAGTAGACTCCACCAAATCAATAGTTATTATCTCATCAAAGGATCGGGACACCTTCACATCTATCAAGCGGTATCAGTTTTTAGGTTGCTCGGTGAGAATTTCTAGTTATCCATAGTTTAGCTTTTGTTTTATTACCTATCTTTCAAGAAAAAGCCACAAAAGAAAGTTAGATCTATTCATCCTTGTCCAAGACAGTCTAAGCCTTTTTGGCATTACCACTTAGTTTCTTCATTGTTGAATTTCCGGTTGCATCATGTGTCGAGTTGCTTGTTTTTAGTGTCTTAAATTTTAGATTTTCGAGTTCTAGTAACTTTTTGTTCACACTGCAGCCGCATCCGCATCCACCTATACCATTGTCCAGTTCATTGCGATCTTTCGTCGCCATTTTTTCCGTGCCACCGCTAACGTCATCCCTTCTTCACTTTCTTGCCCCCGTTGTTCATCACTTATGTTGAAAAGAAAACTAGTTGATTTTTTATCAACCGGGAGAAAATCCAACAAGGGAGAGATATTTTAGGGCAGATATGTGGGAATGACATGATTTCTCTCCTAGCTTATAAAAATGAAAAGGAGTTTTCTGTTGGTTGGATTTGTGACATGAAGTACTAGTTGAAAAGTACCCAAATTAGTTAAGGAAATAAAACAAGTAAAAAAGGAAGCAAGGAGAGGATACAAACTTTTTTTGAAAGATCCAAATGATCACTAGCTTTTCATTGATTTAGCAGAAGAGTGGCAGCAAACATTGCCGATCAAGTGACCAAATGGAAAGAAAAAACATGAGAGGATACGCCTATCACATTACAAGAACAACAATAATAATCTCTCATCTCTGTACCCTGAATGGGGACACTATGCATTTTTCTCTGGCCAGCTACCATTGCTCCATGTAGCTTCTGATTGCTTTTTCTACCATGTTTATATTTGGAACTTGCACTGCGAATGTGCAGCGATTTTGCTCCAGCCATATGTGCCATAGGGTAAGTGTCAACAATGTCTTGGTTCCCTTCCTGTCGACACGACACTACATTAGCAACCCGACATGATTTCAGTCCTCGCCGTCGTCCCTTCTCCTGCTGCCCAGGTATCTGGATCTAGCGTGCAACCGTTCCAAGACTTCACTTTCGCCCAAATGCTCCTGGAGATCGGGCATTCCCAGAATAGATGCACCGAAGATTCAAGGCTTCTGTTGCACAAGAACAAAAGTAGTTATTTTCCCATCCCCTCCATTGTAGGCAGTAATTGCACCATAGCCTATTGTGGTGAAGCAGCCAACTGAACATTCTGATCTTCTCTGGAGCCCAAACCTTCCAGATCAGTGTCTTGTGCGATGAGCGTGCCTAATCGGCGAACTGTATGTCATAGGATGAATTGTCTGAGTACTCCGTGATACGTCTCCATCATATCTACTTTTCCAAACTCTTTTGCCCTTGTTTTGGACTCTAATCTGCATGGTTTGAATGGAACTCACCCGGACTGATACTGTTTTCAGCAGAATTGCCATGGTGTTATTTTTGTGCAGAAATCAAAGTTCTCAGATTGACCTGAAAATTTACGGAGAATTTTTATGGAATATATAAAAAAATACTGGCGCAAGAATTAACCAGGGGGTCCACCCAGAGGCCACAAGCCTGGGGGCCACCCCCCTGGGGCGTGCCTAGAGGGCTTGTGGGCCCCCTGGACCTCCTCCGACCTCAACTCCAACTCTATATAACCCTATTCGGGGAGAGAAAAATAGGGAAGAAGGATTCATCGTGTTTTACGATATGGAGCCGCCGTCGCCTCCTGTTCTTCACCAGGAGGGCTGATCTGGAGTCCGTCCGGGGCTCCGGAGAGTGGGATTCATCGTCATCAACATCATCAACCTTCCTCCATCGCCAATTCCATGATGCTCACCGCCGAGAGTGAGTAATTCCTTCGTAGGCTTGCTGGACGGTGATGGGTTGGATGAGATTTATCATGTACTTGAGTTAGTTTTGTTAGGGTTTGATCCCTAGTATCCACTATGTTCTCAGATTGATGTTGCTATGACTTTTTCTAGGCTTAATGCTTGTCACTAGGGCCCGAGTGCCATGATTTCAGATCTGAACCTATTACGTTTTCATGAATATATATGTGTTATTGATCCGATCTTCCAAGTTGTAGATACCTATTACGAGTTATGATCCGCATACCCCAAGGTGACAATAATTGGGATTCTTTCTGGTGATTACCGTAGTTTGAGGAGTTCATGTATTCACTATGTGCTAATGCTTTGGTCCGGTTCTCTATTAAAAGGAGGCCTTAATATCCCTTAGTTTCCATTAGGACCCCGCTGCCACGGGAGGGTAGGACAAAAGATGTCATGCAAGTTCTTTTCCATAAGCACATATGACTATATATGGAATACACGCCTACATTACATTGATGAATTGGAGCTAGTTTTGTGTCACCCTAGGTTATAACTGTTGCATGATGAATGCCATCCGACATAATTATCCATCACTGATCCAATGCTTACGAGCTTTTTACATATTCATCTTTGCTAAGTTACTTTGCCGTCACTACTGTTACCATCACTACAAAACTGCTACTGTTATTTTTGCCACTGTTACCGTTACTTCCATACTACTTTGCTACTAAATACTTTGCTGAAGGTATTAAGTCTTTTAGGTGTGGTTGAATTGACAACTCAACTGCTAATACTCGTGAATATTCTTTGGCTCCCGTTGTGTCGAATCAATAAATTTGGGTTGAATACTCTACCCTCGAAAACTATTGCAATCCCTATGTATTGCGTGAAGATTGAAAAAGTTTGAGAACATCAAAAGTATGAAACAATTGCTTGGCTTGTCATCAGGGTTGTGCATGATTTAAATACTTTGTGTGGTGAAGATAGAGCATAGCCAGACTATATGATTTTGTAGGGATAACTTTCTTTGGCCATGTTATTTTCAGAAGACATAATTGCTTAGTTAGTATGCTTGAAGTATTATTATTTTTATGTCAATATTAAACTTTTGTCTTGAATCTTTCGGATCTGAATATTCATACCACAAATAAGAGAATTACATTGAGATTATGCCAAGTAGCATTCCACATCAAAAATTCTGTTTTTATCATTTACCTAGTCGAGGACGGGCAGGAATTAAGCTTGGGGATGCTTGATACGTCTCTAACGTATCTATAATTTTTTATTGTTCCATGCTATATTATATTCTGTTTTGGACATTAATGGGCTTTATTATACACTTTTATACTATTTTTGGGACTAACCTATTAACCGGAGGCCCAACCTAGAATTGCTGTTTTTTGCCTATTTGAGAGTTTCGCAGAAAAAGAATATCAAACGGAGTCCAGATGGAATGAAACCTTCGGGAACATGATTTTTGGAACGAACGTGATCCAGAGGACTTGGACCCTACGTCAATACATCAACAAGGAAGGCACGAGGTAGGGGGCGCACTCTCCACCCTCGTGGGCCCCATGTTGCTCCACCGACGTACTTCTTCCTCCTATATATACCTATGTACCCCCAAACTACCAGATACGGAGCCAAAAACCTAATTCCACCGCCGCAACCTTCTGTACCCGTGAGATCCCATCTTGGGGCCTTTTCCGGAGCTCCGCCGGAGGGGGCATCGATCACGGAGGGCTTCTACATCAACACCATAGCCTCTCCGATGATGTGTGAGTAGTTTACCTCAGACCTTCGGGTCCATAGTTATTAGCTAGATGGCTTCTTCTCTCTTTTTGGATCTCAATACAATGTTCTCCCCCTCTCTTGTGGAGATCTATTCGATGTAATCTTCTTTTGCGGTGTGTTTGTTGAGACCGATGAATTGTGGGTTTATGATCAAGTTTATCTATGAACAATATTTGAATCTTCTCTGAATTCTTTTATGTATGATTGGTTATCTTTGCAAGTCTCTTCGAATTATCAGTTTGGTTTGGCCTACTAGATTGATCTTTCTTGCAATGGGAGAAGTGCTTAGCTTTGGGTTCAATCTTGCGGTGTCCTTTCCCAGTGACAGTAGGGGCAGCAAGGCACATATTGTATTGTTGCCATCGAGGATAACAAGATGGGGTTTATATCATATTGCATGAGTTTATCCCTCTACATCATGTAATCTTACTTAAGGCGTTACTCTGTTCTTATGAACTTAATACTCTAGATGCATGCTGGATAGCGGTCGATGTGTGGAGTAATAGTAGTAGATGCAGGCAGGAGTCGGTCTACTTGTCTCGGACGTGATGCCTATATACATGATCATACCTAGATATTCTCATAACTATGCTCAATTCTGTCAATTGCTCAACAGTAATTTGTTTACCCACCGTAATACTTATGCTCTCAAGAGAAGCCACTAGTGAAACCTATGGCCCCCGGGTCTATCTTCCATCATATTAATCTCCTGACAACAAGCTATTTCTGTCGCCGTTTTTATTTTGCTTTCTTTACTTTGCATCTTTATCATAAAAATACCAAAAATATTATCTTATCATATCTATCAGATCTCACTCTCGTAAGTGACCGTGAAGGGATTGACAACCCCTTTATTGTGTTGGTTGCGAGGATTTATTTCTTTGTGTAGGTGCGAGGGACTCGTGTGTGGCCTCCTACTGGATTGATACCTTGGTTCTCAAAAACTGAGGGAAATACTTACGCTACTTTACTGCATCACCCTTTCCTCTTCAAGGGAAAACCAACGCAGTGCTCAAGAGGTAGCACTCCTAGAGCGGCTTCCGGAGACCCGGAGGCTCCGGATATATTGCGGGACATGTTGCGAAAAGCATCTGTCTCGGGAGAACAGCATACCTTGATGGGTACAGTGGTTGAGAAGATTTTGCCCGCGAAGAGCGGATTGAATGAAGCCTTCATGAGCCTGCTAAAAGGCTTCGAGGTTTGTGATATAATATTTTCAGCTATGTTTTATTTGCAAAGATGCACCTGTGTATAGGTAGTAGCCCCTGAGACTCGGGTGGGCTTCCACTGGGAAGCGAATCAGAGGATCAAAAAGGATTACTCAAGGACTGATCTGATGAACTGGAACGCAGGTTGTTTCCCCCTTAGCTACTTCCCAGACTATGGATATTGCCGAGCTGCAGCGGAAGCTTGATGTAGTAGGGGATGACCTTGCGTTAATGAATATGCGTCTTGACGAGTCGCAAGGTATGTATTTGGGGCAATCCCCATACATTTTTTGTGGTATAAGCATGATGCTAAAATCTGTATGCTGGAATATGCGTGGCTACAGATGGTGCTGCCGCTGTTGAAGTTCTTCGAGCAGAGCTGGCCTGGGCCAAGGAGCAGGCCCGGTGTAGCAATGCGGCTGCCGAAAAGGCATCGGCTGAGTTAAAAGCCGAACAAGCTGCACGGCGCCAAGACGAGGAGAAGATATCCACGATGACGCCGAACTGGAGAATACTACTGGCCGCTGTGAATTTCAGGAGAAGGAGAGTAAAGCCTTAACGGCTGAATTGGACAAGGCCTTACAAGAGGCGAGAGAAGCGCGGTCGGAATCCAGAGCAACCCGTGAGGAGATCCGGCAAGCTAGGGAGATTGCGGCTGGTAAGCCGTTTCTGCTGCAAGCTAAGTTCGGTGATCCGAACTATGCTCAGCTTAACCAAGTGTGGAGTTCTCCGGACGAGTTTTTAGATCTGCCGAAGAGTTCTTCCGATGCGGCGCAGTATTACCAAGCGCGAGATGGGTATGCAACAGAGAAGCTTTTTTGGTCGCGGTTTGGCGCATCAAAGCGCCCTCTGTTGCTCAATGAACAGATGTCCCAATGGGCCGAACTTCATAGGATATCCGGCGCTGCCATGAAGAACGTCATAATCCGGTTGTGGCCAACCGAGCCTGTTCCGAATAGCTACTTCGGTTTGGTGCAAAGGCTTGTTGACGCGGTGACGCGTATCGACGCCGTGAAGCGATCGGCGTGTATTCAGGGTGCACGGATGGCTTTTACCCGAGTCAAGACATTCTGGGGGAAGATGAGGCCATCGATGTTGCGGCGAAGAGTCCACCCAAGGGCAAGGACCATCCTGAACTGGAGCATTATTTTGAAGACGTCCTGGAGGCCGCCCGCTTGATAGAGGGTCAGTGCTCGAAAAACATAATGTTCGAGTGAGGTGTATGAGAATTGTAAAAGACCATTTTATAGTTAATCTATTTTATGTTTTGCTTGAAAGCTTGAATTCCTCCTGTGCGGCCGTTTTAATATAATCTGAAAGTTTTCCAGTCGTCAGCTTCAGCCCCCTTGTAGGAAGTACGGGGGTGTTCGGAACAGCATTTAATCACTCTTTATCCAACGTCTTGGTCCATAAATGAGGTGATAATGCGGCGAACCAGGCAATCGGACTATAGGGCATTAACACTTTCACTTAGCCATAGGAGTTTTATGGTGGGACTACGACATAGCCCCTGGTATGTATGCGGCGTATGGTGCCTTACAGATTTGATCTAAAAAAGATCCTTCTTGTGACACGGAGAATTGCTAAAGATTCCAATAAGTCGTCAAGTAGTTGACCAGCTCTCGCCGCATCATGACAGTCAGTTTTCGGCTTTCTCTACTGAGGTACTTGACCAGATGAACCGGAAGCACAGTCGCAGTAGTTCTCCCTTTACTACCCTAGCCAATAGAGCAGAACGTGGGGTAGCAAGCACAGGAGCCGGGCAACCCAACTATTGACCCAAGACAATGATTCGAAGCTGATGCATATAAGGCCAAACTTGCGACGCCGAAGTACGCTGTAGAGCTGTTCGGGCTTTTGCTGGCAACTCATTTGTTCCCATACCGAGCCCCTGGCAGGTTATGCCAAGGTATATCTATGAGACAACCATGGGAGCCGTATTCCATGGCGAAACAACACGGATGATTAATTCGAATACTGTTTACTGGGAGCTGAGCGATATGCCAATGATTACTTATTTTATATTTATATATATATATATATATATAAGCCATCCTCCCGGCTATTTGACATGCTCGGGTCAGAGGCGGAGGAACAGGCATAGTACAGGCTCAAAATAGAGAGTGCGGTCTACAAAAAGTTATTTTGGACCTCCTATCGCACGTCTGCGCTGCTAGTCCTCGGCGGGGGGAATCCTTGATGGAAATAGCCCCTTAGGTGAGTGTACGGATCCGGACTCCGATAGCGCCAGTTTCAGATGTTTGTCCTCTTCGTCACTTCTTTTTAAGGGATAGTGAAGGAAGAAATAGAAGAAAATGGATAAAAAATGTTACGGGGGTGCTTGCAGGCTTGTCCGTAGTGTGCTTCCGCCAGTGCCCATGGTATCTTGAGTGTGCAGTGTTGTATGCGCGGCACAAATTTTGCAGGTGTACGAGGTGGGCGGCGGAAGCCGGACTGCTATTTTCGCTCCGGGAGTAGTTGATCCTTGGGTGGAAACTGCTTCTGGCCCCCGGTATTTCGTTGGTGAACCTCTCCGTCGTCCCTGTCGCCTGGCGGCCTCTTCCCCTTGTGTTCGGCGTTGAGCTTGCCAGCCTGTTTAAAGACCCAGCAGTTTCTGTTAGTATGATTAGCTGGTTTATCGTGGTGGCCATGAATCTGGCAGGGTCGGTCCAATATCCTGTCTAGGTTGGATGTTCGTCTCGGTTTGCCTTTAATGGCTTCTTCCGTTGACCAGGCTTGGGGTTGCTGAATCCGGCGTTGACCGCTGTATCGCGTGATCTTTCATTATCATTGTGACTGTTGTGTTTGCTTCGTTGTGGCTTGCCGTTGCCATCTCGGATTTCGGAAGTGCCCGGGTCGCTGGCGATGTTGCTTCTACGAGCGAGCCAGCTGTCTTCTCCCGCGCAAAAGCGGGTCATTAGAGCAGTAAGGGATGTCATGGATTTAGGTCCTTCTTGTCCGAGGTGGCGTGCTAGCCATTCATCCCGGACGCCGTGTCTGAAGGCCGCAAGGGCTTCCGCGTCCGGACAGTCGACAATTTGGTTCTTTTTGACTAAGAACCGAGTCCAGAGCTTCCTGGCTGACTCTCTGGGCTGCTAGACAATGTGGCTTAGGTCATCAGCGTCTGGTGGCCGGACATATGTTCCTTGGAAGTTGTCAAGGAAGGCTTCTTCCAAGTCTTCCTAGCTGCCTATGGAATTTTCAGGCAGGCTGTTTAGCCAGTGCCGAGCTGGCCCTTTTAGCTTTAGTGGGAGGTATTTGATGGCGTGGAGGTCGTCTCCACGCGCCATATGGATGTGGAGGATAAAATCTTCTATCCATACCGCGGGATTGGTTGTTCCGTCGTATGATTCAATATTGACGGGTTTGAATCCGTCGAAATTCATGATCCATTACTTCATCAGTGAAGCAAAGAGGGTGTGCGGCGCCTCTATGTTGGGCCACACTGCGACGTAACTCCGAAGGAGCCCATTTGCGGTTTTCGTCTCAGGCGTGGCTAGGTTTGTCACGTCCTAATAGGTAGCCCTTGTCGCGTGTCGAGGCATGCCCTCGCGATCCATAGATCGATCTTGCCTGTCCTGCTCTACTATCCGAGTCCCGTCGGAGGTCGTCAGTACAACCATGAGCTGTGTTATTCTTGTCTTTGCGGCTAGGTGGGGCGGTCTGGTATTCGGCTTGAGTTGCCTCTTTATCCAGACAGAGTTGTCGACGACCTGCCACATTGTGTGATGATGGTACGGGCCCCAACACCTCGTCATCAGACTGAGGTAGCGATATGTGCTTCGGGTAGATTTTGGCTGGGCCACTAAGGCCGTATTCTTCGGCGGCCAGGACTTTGGTCCATCTATCGTTGAGTAGGTCTTGGTCAGCTTGAAGCTGCTGCTGCTTCTTTTTCAGGCTCCTCGCAGTAGCTATTAGCCTGCGCTTGAAGCACTCCTGCTCGAGGGGTTCTTCGGGTACGATGAAGTCTTCGTCGCCGAGGCTTACCTCATCTTCGGAGGGCGGAAGGTAGTTGTCGTCCTCCGAATTGTCGCTGGGCAGGGCCTATTCATCGGGGCTGGCTTGCCCGTTTTCTTGTTCCTCCTGTTTGGATCTTGCTCCAACAGGGTCTTCATTGCATTCGGCGTCGTCCGGAGCACTTTTTTCTCCGGTGCCAGCGTTGTTGCGATGTGACTTGGAGCGGCGTTTAGGGCGCCGGTACTTAGACTGTATCTCATGAGGTTTATTCTCAACTGGATCTCCTATGTCATCGTCGCCAGTTTTTTTAAGTGTGTCAACCATGTACACATCGTACGAGGGGGCGGCCGTCCCATGTCTAGTGATTGGCGGGTCTTGGCCTTGCTCCTTGTCAGCATCGTCGTCTATACCGTCAATGTCTTCGGAGCCATTATCAGGCATGTCGGTTAAGTCCTCGACAGTGGCTATGACGTGGGTGGCGGGTGGGAAGCAAAATTCTCCATTGTCAGCCTCCAGCTCGAACCGGACATAGTTTGGCTGTGAGTCCCCCGCCAGGGACAGGTTTTTTAATGAATTTAGCACATTGCCGAAGGGCGAGTGTCTGAAGATATCTGCGGCGCTGAACTCGAAGATCGATGACCGATCCAGCTCTGAGCCTGCGGGCGTGCGCGGTTCGGAACTTATAGCCGGAGACAAGTCCGGAATTCCGTTGACGCTGACATTGCGAGGTGCCGAGTCCGTGTGCGGCTCCAACACCGCGGATTCTGCGGTTTCGGATGGCGCGATCTGCTCCGGATCTAAGGCCGTAGCAGTTACAGGAACCATCTCCTGAATATGGTCCGATGACAGATTTAAGTCATGCTCATCGAAACGAGGGGGAGCGATCGTCGTGGTCTCAAATTCGTTGAAGATCAAGTCTCCACGGACATCCGCGACGTAGTTCAAGCGTCCAAATCTGTCCTGGTGGCCAGGGGCGTAGCTATCGATCTGCTCCAGGTGGCCAAGCGAGTTGGCCCGCAGTATGAAGCCGCCGAATACGAAAATCTGTCCGGGGAGGAAGGTTTCTCCTTGGACGGCGTCACTATAGACGATCGAAGAGGCCATCGAACCTTTCGTCAACGACACAGTGGAACTCTCAATGAAAGCGCCAATGTCGGTGTCAAAACCGGCGGATCTCGGGTAGGGGGTCCCGAACTGTGCGTCTAAGATCGATGGTTACAGAAGACAGGGGACACGATGTTTACCCAGGTTCGGGCCCTCTCTATGGAGGTAATACCCTAATTCCTGCTTGATTGATCTTGATGAATATGAGTGTTATAAGAGTTGATCTACCACGAGATCGTAATGGCTAAACCCTAGAAGTCTAGCTTGTATGACTATGGTAATGAGTATATCCTTTCCGGACTACACCCTCCGGTTTATATAGACACCGGGGGGATCTAGGGTTACATAGAGTCGGTTACATAGGAAGGAATCTTCATAGTTGGTCGCCAAGCTTACCTTCCACGCCAAGGAGAGTCCAATCCGGACATGGGTACAGTCTTCGGCCTTCATGTCTTCACAGCCCATCAGTCCGGCCCATGGATAACAGGCCGGACGCCCGAGGACCCCTTAGTCCAGGACTCCCTCAGGAGAAAATTCAGATATAGGATTAATGAAAACGAAAAATAAAGGAAGTGGGAAGGTCTATAAAATGGTTGGACAAACGACAGGTTTAACAAAAACTTATGTTGTTTCTAATATATATATATATAGGTTCAGTTTTGCATTCTTATAGAAAACAGGTTCAGTTTTGCATTCTTATAGAAAAATAGAACTGAGCTGTGCCTCGTCTTGAAAAAACAAACATAACTTGGGCTGCTGATGTTATAGACAAGCTAGGTTGGGAGGCCCAAAGGCTGCTTGATACCTGCTGGATCCAAAAAATGTTGAAACATGTCGTGGGCTGCCCATGTTAAACAACAAAACCTAGGCCATGCACCTGGTGGGCGCGGGACTGTCAGCCTCTCGATGAACAGTTGTCTCCCGATTCCTCTTGTTTTGCTGACCATGTTGGGAACAACAGACGGCGGCGCCGCGGCTAGTGCACCAAGGCGGAGGACAACATCGAGACCTCGGACCGAACGAACCGGAGCGGGGGAAGACGCAGGCAGAGGGGAGTATGAGGGTTGACTTGTTCGGGTGCAGGGTGGGCCGGTGGAGCTGCCGCCGCCGGACAATGTGTGGTAGTAGAGGGATGGCCTGGCCAACACCATAGGCTATGATGGCCAGCCGCTGTATAGGAAGAGGACGAAAGATTGAACAAAATAAAGAAATACAAATGGATACGTGGTTGGTCCCATATGTCTGTGTACGAGACCTGCTGGGTCCACCTGAGGAGGGGAATATGTTGGGAGGAAGGAGATTCAAAGCACGACAGTCGAATGAACTAGTTTTTTTAACGGACAAGTGAACTAGTTACATACATAAGCAAATAGCCACTAAAAAAAGCAAACAGGTTAATGGGTTCTTAAAAGAAATATTTCGGACAAAACAGATAATTACGACACATAGGCTAATGCATGAAACATTCAGATGATAAAGGTGCTTATAAATAGATAAAGTACAACATCTAGACCTTCCTGGCACGCTTGATCATGACGCTGCGGCTATCCGTGTACTCGTCGGTTACGGGAAGCAGACGTGCCCTCATGTCCAAGATCTGCCTGTACATGTCGTAGCATGCGTATGCGTCCTTCACCGCGTAGGTTATGTAGGCTAGATTCAGAGGTACCTCCCACGTGTTCAGGTCCTTGGTATCGTTGTCTTCTTTCATGTTGGCGTATCAGGGGTCGATGATGGTCTCGGCGAGGTCAACCACGGAGTCCTTCTCCTGCCCGTTGCTGATGATCTTGTATTGCTTCTAGATGTCGACAAGCTTGTTGCACCAGATGGCCGAATCATCGCGTTCTTCCTTCTCTCCACCGTAGCGAAGGTGCAGTCGGCGCTGCCGATGAAATGGGCGAATGCTCCAGAACCTCTGATGGCCCTATAGAAGTGGTAGATGAGAACCTCGTCCCGCACACATACCTGGCGACGGCGATCCGCTGGTCCCTGTCAGGAGACGAATGGATGGGCACAAGGTCTAGTCCTGCAACCTTGTGCTTTCTCGTTGTGTAGGTACTGCTTGAACTCGGCGAGGCAGAGCTTCACCGAGTCCGGATCATTGGTGTACATCACATTCAACTTGGTGCAGCCATAGGACTGGACGGCGAACTCAAAGAGGAACTCCTTGCTGAAGTCCATATCTAGCAGGCTCACCCCTCGGATTGCCATTGGAGTCTCTTCAAGTGAACGAGTGTGTAGGCGGCGGCAGCAGTTCGTTTTTCAGCTCTTGGGGAACTGGATTCAACAGTAAACTGAGTGTGTACAGGCGACAATAGTTACTACCCCTCCCTCGTCCGCTGCACGCCCGACAGAAGATGCACCCTCGGCACATTCAAACGCCTCCATTAAGAAACCTACTCCGGCCACACGTCGGTTCACGAGCGGGTCTGTATTGGTACTGAAATAACAGGAGTTAGTGGTCACTTTACTTAAATTTAATTAGCTTTAATAGAAATTTATACTTAAAACAAGCAATGCATTGGCTCGTTCTATCAGTTCCACAGGATCAACATGCACAACAATTAGAATTATTATTCTCAGGACGCACACGATCAGCACATTTGTCGCACTTTCACAAAGATAATACTACCAAGTTTGAACTGTTTGTTATGGTTGTTGTCCTCTGCATCATCATGCCGTGTTTCCCAGCTTGCAAGGTTCAGAACCAACAAATAAGATCCAAATAATAAGTACAGCAAAGATGCCTACACATCTCATTGATTCCCAGCTTGCAAGATTCAGAACCAACAAATAAGATCCAAATAATAAGTACAACAAAGATGCCTACACATCTCATTGATTCCCAGCTTGCAAGATTCAGAACCAACAAATAAGATTCAAATCATAAGTACAACAAAGATGCCTACACATCTCATTGATTCCCAGCTTGCAAGATTCAGAACCAACCCATTAGAGCCTTTTGATAAAGTGAATATCGGGATTAAATCCATCTTGGCTAGCCATGTCATACAATCGAAGGACTTGACGAATGCTCTTGACCGTCACAACATCTGTAGTTGAGTATTCCTATTTGCACAGCACAAACAAGAAGAGCATGATTTCACTTTAATAGTGGCCTCCTTGAACTCAACCTGCAGCTCCACTCGGATGAGGCCTGCTTGGAGTTCCATGATTCAATTCATGCGCCTTTTTCTGCCGTTCACCTTAAATGAAGCAAAGATTGCATCATTCAGCTAGCAACAAGTACTTGCTCTCGTGAGCTGGCAGGTTCTTCTTTAGTAGTTGCACTAAAATTGAGGAACATTAAGGTTGGTTGTCCGGTTCATGTAAGGTGCAACTATAATTTTCTTATCCTTTTGTGCAGTTCCACTAAAATAAAGTGCCATTGTGGTGACCGTGACGGCTCATCTTGCAAAGGCTAATAAAATGTTGCACGAGATTACCAGCAGAACTTGACGGAGATTTTGGAAACTCCAATCACCATTTTGTGCAGTTCCACCAAAATTGAGAGATGTTGCCCACGTGACATTTTAGTTGAACTGCACAAGACACTCATTCCAAAAAAAAGTGTTTTGTGCAGTTCACCAAAAGGTCACAATAGCAACAAGGTGAAATGGATATCCCTATCTGCACAAAAGGATAGAAAGTAACAGTTGCTGGTCAATAAGAATATACGAAACATATACGAAATGAAAAGAAGCATCTTAATTATGTTCATGGCAATCACGCAAGGATAGTAGAAATTTTAAAACGTTAGCAATGCTTCATGTTACCAGAAGCATTATGATCAACAATGAGATTCCTCAAATATGGGATTACTTTAATGGTGGCATTGCTTGTTTACTAGATACAGTAAATCAACAGCAGCTAAAGAGTTGGTTTAAGGGCATGGGACCGTGGGGACACCAGGACACTCAGCAGCGTAAAGGAGAAACTTACTTATCATACTGGGGAAAACAGCAGGAGTGCCATTTGTAACACAGTTTAATTGCATCTTATCACTGGAGGCATTAGATTAACAATAACACTGGTTAGACATGTCCCTAAGGTAACAGTGTGATCGCTTCATTTTACATGCGCCCTTACATTAACAACAGCAAAAGGTTGGTATAAGAACATGCGACAGTGGACGCATCAGCACAATGTACCTACAAGGAGGCATAAAGTGGTGATGCCAAGTTTGTTCATGCTATGTGAGGGCAGCAAATCTAATCCTGGAGATCTTTTACTATGTGAGGGCAGCAAACCTAATCCTAGAGACCTTGTACTATGTGAGGGTAGCAAATCTAATCCTGGAGACCTTTTACTATGTGAGGGCAGCAAATCTAATCCTGGAGACCTTTTACTATGTGAGGGCAGCAAATCTAATCCTGAGACCTTTTACTATGTGAGGGCAGCAATTCTAATCCTGGAGACCTTTTACTATGTGAGGGCAACAAATTTAATCCTGGACATACCCTGTTGACTTGTCCACTAGTGTAGCGACCAGACCTCAAACAGTCTGTGCTGCTGTGCATCAGTGTCATCCCTGGATCAGTAATGCTGACACGCACAGTACAAATGGAGGATTTATAACAGAGTTGCAATCACACACTTATTAGAACGGATATCTCAAAAGAGAATAAGTATGATAAATATGGCTTAAGGCCATCTAAATACGATAACAGCGGAAGACTTGGAAGAATAGTGAGTCCACCAACTCCAACGGCATCACTGAGTATAAGACCACGACCTAAGGCACCTTACTCGTCGTCTGAAAAGTCTGCAACATGAAACGTTGCAGCCTGAAACGGGTCAGCACATGGAATATGCTGGCAATGTAACACATAGAGAGTAATGAACATAATAATGCTATACTACATGCATATATGGCTGGTAGAAGGCTATATGGTTACAGTTTTGCGAAAAGCCAATTTTTTCCTACTGCAAAGGAATAAATTTTATTTAACTATCATGGTGGTTGTTAAACATTGAGAATGGTTGACAGCATTCTCAATCCCAATTAAGTATCATCAATAACCCAACAAAATTAATTAAAGTAACATGGTGATGAGATTCACATGATAATCCAAGTACTAGATACTCAAGATGTCCATAACCGGGGACATGGCTAACCATGATTAGTTTGTACACTCTGCAGAGGTTTGTGCACTTTTCCCCACAAGACTCGATCTCCTCCGTTGGGATTCTCACACTTCATGGTGTTTGAGAAACGGATGACCGAGACACAGTCTTTCAGAAGCGTTAACTCTCTACTCCGGGTAGACAGTACCACCTACAACCCCTACATCCGCTAGTCTACCTCTTCAAGAGCTCACACAACTTAATCAACTATGCTAGAGCCCATAATAGCTTGTGGCTGCACACGGAAGTTTCTAGCAAGAATAATCTCATGATCCCTTTGAGCCTGGGTGGCGGTCCTTAGAAAAACAGGCAATCCTGGAATACCCAGGTACCTCAATCCACCCAGATGTGAGTTTTAGTTGCCACCTTAAGTTTAACCATATATTAACAATCTCACATCTGTCATGGATACACTCAAACCCAATCCACGTCTACTAGCATAGCATAGCAATATAAGCAAACGTAGAAGTAACTCCCAAGGGTTTGATAATAAAACAGGTAATAGGTACTACCTCAACTACTTACCAATACCCACAATTTAATTAGATCCTAACCATGCAATGTTTGAGGATTTGTCTAATGCAATAAAACTGGGTAGTAAAAGAAGTATGATCAAAGTGTTACTTGCCTTGCTGATGATCCGTGAAACTTAGAGATTCGAAGTAGCAAGCGGCGCACTCCGGGTACTCTATCGCAAACAAACAAGCATACAATAAGCACTCATCAAATGCACAAGTAAAACTCAAATAAAAGATCTAACCAGAAAGTTCAACTTAAGAACTCCGGTTTGCAAAAAGAAACAAATCGAAGGAAGCAACAAAAGTCAAACGGCGAAAGAAACAAGCTTCGTTTACTAATCTGGATCTAGGTCAAATTTTACAGTAGCAAAAACTTGTTTGAGTAGGTTAAATGGAAAGAGAATTTCGAGACGAAACTCTAGGCGCTTGAATCGCCTGATTCTGATAAACGAGCGAAAAGATAAACCAGAACGAAAATCTGATCAGAAATCGCGATCTGGAATAATCGCGGAAAATCCGGCGAAAAAGAAAACTGACGAACAGTTAAACGAACGGACGTTCGTTAGCTGCGACAAACCGACGAACACGTTTGTTAAAACGAACGGATCGGTGAACGTTCACTAATTAACTAAACCGAAAAAATAAACCGATCTATTTAAAAAAATCTAGGGTTTCGGAAAAAAACCAAACGTTTTTTTTGAAAAAAACGGCTCGGCGGCAGCGGCTCGGCTACCTCGTCGGGGCAACTCCGGCGGGGCTCGGGACGGGCTCCAGCGGGGCTCGGGGGGTGCGGCGAGGGGCGGCGGGGCTCGGGGCGACGTCGGGGCGGCGAGACGGGGCTTCGGTGGCGGCGTACGGGCTCCGGGGCGGCGGGGTCTTCGGCGGCGGCGTCGGGCGCTCCTGGCGGCGGGGACGGGTGCGGGTCGGGGCGGCGGGGTGAGGAGAGGGACGGGGGGAGTATATAAGAAGGGGGGTTGCCTTGGGGAAGGGGCGACGGCGGCGGCGTCGTGGCCGTGCGGGAGTCGGGCGGCGGCTCTATCTCCAGGTGGGAGACGACTCGCGGCTGGGCCGCGCGGGGAGCTGGGCCGTCGGCTGGGCTTTGGCCCAGTCGGTGCGCTCGGGATTTTTTTTTAAATAATATTCCGCCGAACAAAAAAAATTGTAGAAAAATAAATAAAAATCCAAAAATGCCAAAACAAATTTTCACCGTCTAATTAAAATAATTAGAACGACGTGAACATTTTCTTGGCCCTAAAAGTGCAGTTTTTAAAACGTGCAATTTTTCTAATGCAATTAAAATTGCAAATAAAATCCGAATAAAATAAAATATTTGATTTTAATATTTTTCCTCCAATATTTCAATTAGTTTGGAGAAGTCATATTTTCTCCTCTCATTTATTTTAATATGAAATATTTTTCGGAGAGAAAAATAATTAAAACCAAAAATCCTCGTTTTATTATTTGATAAAAATCAAATATGAAAACCGGGAAAAATCCCCAACTCTCTCCGAGGGTCCTTGAGTTGCTTAGGATTTTTGAGGATTTGCCAAAATGAAATAAAATATGCTATGCAATGATGATCTAATGTATAACATTCCAAATTGAAAATTTGGGATGTTACAAACCTACCCCCTTAAGATGAATCTCGCCCTCGAGTCCGGGTTGGCTAGAAAATAGGTGAGAGTGGTTCTTCCGTAGATCTTCCTCACGCTCCCAGGTGGCTTCATCTTTAGTGTGGTGACTCCACTGAACTTTGCAGGACTTGATAACCTTGTTGCGGGTGACTCGGCTGGCATACTCAAGAATCTTAACTGGTTTCTCCTCATAGGTCAAATCACTTTCCAACTGAATCGCTTCCAGCGGCACTGTATCTCTCAATGGTATATCGGCCATATCTGCGTGGCACTTCTTCAACTGGGAAACGTGAAATACATCATGAACTCCTGACAATCCTTCAGGCAATTCCAGCTTGTAAGCGACTTCTCCCATACGCTCCAAAACTCTGTATGGTCCTACAAAACGTGGTGCTAACTTTCCCTTAACTCCAAAGCGCTTCACTCCTCGAAGTGGTGATACTCGAAGATAAACTCTGTCTCCGACTTCGTGAACTGTCTCCTTACGTTTAGAATCCGCATAACTCTTCTGCCTGGACAGGGCTACCTTGAGCCTATCGCGAATCAACTTCACTTTCTGTTCTGATTCCTTAATCAAGTCTGGTCCAAACAACTGGCGGTCTCCAACTTCGTCCCATAACAATGGTGTCCTACACCTCCTTCCGTACAAAGCTTCGAAAGGGGCCATCTTCAAACTGTTTTGATAACTGTTGTTGTAAGAAAACTTTGCATATGGCAAATTGTCGTCCCACCTAGATCCATAATCTAGCGCACAAGCTCTCAACATATCTTCCAAAATCTGATTGACTCTCTCGGTCTGTCCATCTGTCTGTGGGTGAAAAGTTGTAGTGAATTCTAGCCTGGTTCCCAAAGTTTCATGTAACTGATTCCAAAACTTCGAGGTAAACTGGGTTCCTCTATCTGATACAATGGTCCTCGGAACTCCATGCAAACATACGATTCTGGTCATGTATATCTTTGCCAACTTAGCACTGGTGTAAGTGGTCTTCACTGGGATGAAATGAGCTACTTTCGTTAAACGATCGACTACAACCCATATTGAGTCATAGCCTGAACGAGTCCTGGGCAATCCCATGATAAAATCCATGCCTAGTTTATCCCACTTCCATTCGGGTATCGGCAATGGCTGTACGAATCCTGCTGGCTTCTGATGCTCTGCCTTCACTCTCTGACATACATCACAAACTGCTACATACTTCGCAATATCCTTCTTCATTTCGGTCCACCAGAAAGTATCCTTCAAATCCAAATATATTTTGGTATTTCCTGGGTGAATCGAATACGGTGAATCATGGGCCTCTTGCAAGATCAACTTCCTGAAAACTAGCTTCACAATCCTCAGTCCAATTGAACTTGGTGTCCTTCTTTAACAGCTCTGTCATGGGCTTAGCAATCTTCGAGAAATTCTCAATGAACCTCCGGTAGTATCCTGCAAGTCCAAGAAAACTACGGATCTCTCCAACTGACGTGGGCGATTCCCAGCTTGTTATTATGTCAACTTTGGCAGGGTCTACTGCTATTCCTTCTCCGGATATAACATGTCCGAGGAATCCAACTTCCTTCAACCAAAACTCACATTTGCTGAACTTGGCGTATAACTAATGTTCTTTGAGCTTCTCGAGTACCAAACGCAAATGCTCCTTATGCTCCTCTTCGTTCTTTGAGTAGACCAAAATATCATCAATGAACACCATGACGAACTTATCCAGAAACTCCATAAACACTTTGTTCATCAGGTTCATGAAATAGGCAGGTGCGTTAGTCAGACCAAATGACATAACGGTATACTCATATAGCCCATACCTGGTGGTAAAAGTCGTCTTAGGTATATCCTGCTCTCGAATCTTTAACTGATGGTATCCTGATCGTAGAACGATCTTGGAAAATACCTTAGCTCCTTGTAAGCGGTCAAACAAATCATTGATCATCGGCAGTGGGTACTTGTTCTCGATGGTCACTTCGTTCAATCCTCGATAATCAACAACCATCCTCAACGATCCATCTTTCTTCTCCACTAGAAGTACGGGTGATCCCCAAGGTGACGAACTTGGGCGAATATAGCCTTTATCCAGTAACTCCTTAATCTGCTTCTTAATTTCCTCCAAATCTTTTACGGGCATCCTATACGGTCTCTTAGATATTGGTCCTGTGCCTGGAAAAAGTTCAATCAGAAACTCAATGTCTCTATCCGGTGGCATGCCTGGCAACTCTTCTGGAAATACGTCAGGGAAATCCTTCACCACTGGTACTTCCTCCTGTACAACCCCTGATAAGGAATTCACCTGAGTCCTCTTCGGCATATGCTGGGATACATACTTAATCCTTCTTCCTTCTAGGGTGGTAAGCAAAATCGTCTTACTGACGCACTCAATGTTCCCTCCATACTTTCATAACCAATCCATGCCTAATATCACATCCAATCCTTGCGATTCCAGTACTATTAGGTCTGAGGGAAACACGTAGTTACCAATCCTTAATGGTAACCGATCACACCATAAACTAGCCATATACTCTGCTCCTGGCGAGGTTACTAACATGGGTGACCTAAGGGCTTGGGTTGGCAGTTTATACTTATCCACAAATCCCCTTGATATGTATGAATGCGATGCACCAGTATCAAAAAGAACGAGTGCAGTAAATGACTTAACCAAAAACTTACCTATTACTGCATCTGGCTGAGCTTCTACCTCCTCCACGCTAACGTGGTTCACATGTCCTTTGTTGAAAGGGTTCGGCTTCTTCCCAGAGCTTCCATTGCCATTTCCATTCTGGGATTCAGGGCATTCAGTTGCATAATGTCTAGTCTTCTGGCACTTGAAACAAGTAACGTGACTTAGATCTCTCTTGGCTGGGGTAGATGGGTTATTACGGTTCTGCCCGTTGCTTCCTCCATTCCCATTACCATTCTTGGGTCCACTATGGTTGTGCGAACTACCTCCTCCATGGGTATGCTGAAACTGTCCTCCCGATCTCGGGGTAAACGTGGCTTCTGCTGAGCTCCAGAATTGTACTTCCCTTGTCCATACTTCCTCTTACGGTTTTCAATCTGCTGCTGCTTCCCTTCAATCATGAGTGCTCTATCTACCAACTCCTAGTAGTTGTTGAAGTTTGCTACCATCAGCTGCATGCTCAGCTCATCATTCAGTCCTTCCAGAAACTTCTCCTGCTTGGCTGCATCTGTAGCAACGTCATCTGGAGCATAACGTGCTAACTTACTAAAGTCCTCCACATACTGGCCTACGGTGCGTCCTCCTTGGCGTAGGTTGCGAAACTCACGCTTCTTCATAGCCATAGCTCCTGCTGAAACATGGGCAGTACGGAAAGCTTGCTGAAATTGGTCCCATGTGACAGTGTCAATAGGGTGTGTGGCTGTGTAATTTTCCCACCATGATGTTGCGGGTCCATCAAGCTTATGTGCGGCAAAACGCACTCTTTCCGCATCTGTGCATCCTACAGTGGTCAACTCCCTTCCAACTTTGCGGCACCAATCATCTGCAACAATCGGCTCGGTGCTGCTGGAAAACACCGGCGGATTTAGCCTCAAGAAACGGGCTAAGTGATCAACAGGTGGTGGTGGTGGGTTGTTGTTGTTGTTGTTGTTGTTGTTGCCTTGGTTCTATACTAACACTTGCATCAGGGCATTCTGCTGCTGAATCAACTGAGTGATCTCCGGTGGGAAAACAAATCCAGTGTCGCGTCTCGGAGGCATCTGATAGGTTTAGAAAAGATGAGATATAGAATAGAATGAGGTCTAGAGAGAAAACACTACCCATATGCTCATGAGACAAACACAATCAATATCACTCAATCAATTCAAACAAGGCATACAATCGATCTAACTATCGTTACAAAAGTGCTCGGACTATACTATTTACATGGGGGAATACTACTACTGATATGGTGGTCTACTAGAAATTTTGATCGGTCGAAGACTCCATGATATCTGCTCCAGCTTCATCAACAAAGTCATCTTCACTGGGGTCTGAGTCGGTGTCGTCGATGATGATGTAGTTATCCGGGCAAGTAGAATCGTCATCTCCTCCTCCTGGTGCTGGGTCTCCCATGAATACTCCGATCTTCTTTATCAGGTCGTCATTCTTCTCCACAACGTGGCGATCTCCTCCTCATATCCATCGCGTGTAGCCTTGAGTTCCCTCCAACTCCGTGATCTTGGTCAATGCCTTCTTCAGTTCTATCATGTCTGCGCACATCTGGTTCTCCTGGCGACGAATGTGTTGGTTTTGCTCCTGAATGAAAGCTACAATTGATCCATCCTTCTTGGTGCTGATCATCTCCCATTGCTCATCTCGGCGTCCACAAATCTGATAAATAGTATCCTTAAGCTCCCTGCGGTAGACTTCTCCAATGCATCCCATAGAGATGTGGGCTGCCATGCTCTTTCCTAAACTCCAGGTTGGTGCATCAAAGGAAAACTCTATAGGCTCAGTGACTGGCGTAAACGTCCTTCCTGGAACTTGAACTTGAATCTTCCAGCGCTCCTCTTCTGGTAGTGTGGCGTTGTAGGTTCCGGTGAAGCTTGGTATTCCGATGTTCAGGTACTTAGTGACTTCCTTCAAGTGTCGTCCAAAAGGTGTCTCTTCATCTGGTTGCATGAACTTGTTCCTTGCATCCGCCATTCCTAAAAGAGTAGAAAGTGGAGAGGAGTCAGAAATGAGAAGAGAGTAGTGTTCTAGGGTTTAAGCTTAGTGGTCGTGTCCTACAGTCAGCATGTGCTCTGATACCACCTTTGTAGCGACAAGACCTCAAACAGTCTGTGCTGTTGTGCATCAGTGTCATCCCTGGATCAGTAATGCTGACACGCACAGTACAAATGGAGGATTTATAACAGAGTAGCAATCACACACTTATTACAACGGATATCTCAAAAGATAATAAGTATGATAAATATGGCTTAAGGCCATCTAAATACGATAACAGCGGAAGACTTGGAAGAATAGTGAGTCCATCAACTCCAACGGCATCACTGAGTATAAGAACACGACCTAAGGCACCTTACTCGTCGTCTGAAAAGTCTGCAACATGAAACGTTGCAGCCCGAAACGGGTCAGCACATGGAATATGCTGGCAATGTAACACATAGAGAGTAATGAACATAATAATGCTATACTACATGCATATATGGCTGGTAGAAGGCTATATGGTTACAGTTTTGCAAAAAGCCAATTTTTCCCTACTGCAAAGGAATAAATTTTATTTAACTATCATGGTGGTTGTTAAACATTGAGAATGGTTGACAGCATTCTCAATCCCAATTAAGTATCATCAATAACCCAACAAAATTAATTAAAGTAACATGGTGATGAGATTCACATGATAATCCAAGTACTAGATACTCAAGATGTCCATAACCGGGGACACGGCTAACCATGATTAGTTTGTACACTCTGCAGAGGTTTGTGCACTTTTCCCCACAAGACTCGATCTCCTCCGTTGTGATTCTCACACTTCATGGTGTTTGAGAAACGGATGACCGAGACACAGTCTTTCAGAAGCGTTAACTCTCTACTCCGGGTAGACAGTACCACCTACAACCCCTACATATGCTAGTCTACCTCTTCAAGAGCTCACACAACTTAATCAACTATGCTAGAGCCCATAATAGCTTGTGGCTGCACACGGAAGTTTCTAGCAAGAATAATCTCATGATCCCTTTGAGCCTGGGTGGCGGTCCTTAGAAAAACAGGCAATCCTGGAATACCCAGGTACCTCAATCCACCCAGATGTGAGTTTTAGTTGCCACATTAAGTTTAACCATATATTAACAATCTCACATCGTTCATGGATACACTCAAACCCAATCCACGTCTACTAGCATAGCATAGCAATATAAGCAAACGTAGAAGTAACTCCCAAGGGTTTGATAATAAAACAGGTAATAGGTACTTCCTCAACTACTTCCCAATACCCACAATTTAATTAGATCCTAACCATGCAATGTTTGAGGATTTGTCTAATGCAATAAAACTGGGTAGTAAAAGAAGATCAAAGTGTTACTTGCCTTGCTGATGATCCGTGAAACTTAGAGATTCGAAGTAGCAAGCGGCGCACTCCGGGTACTCTATCGCAAACAAACAAGCATACAATAAGCACTCATCAAATGCACATGTAAAACTCAAATAAAAGATCTAACCAGAAAGTTCAACTTAAGAACTCCGGTTTGCAAAAAGAAACAAATCGAACGAAGCAACGAAAGTCAAACGGCGAAAGAAACAAGCTTCGTTTACTAATCTGGATCTAGGTCAAATTTTACAGTAGCAAAAACTTGTTTGAGTAGGTTAAATGGAAATAGAATTTCGAGACGAAACTCTAGGCGCTTGAATCGCCTGATTCCGATAAACGAGCGAAAAGATAAACCAGAACGAAAATCTGATCAGAAATCGCGATCTGGAATAATCGCGGAAAATCCGGCGAAAAAGAAAACTGACGAACAGTTAAACGAATGAACGTTCGTTAGCTGCGACAAACCGACGAACACATTTGTTAGAAGGAACGGACCGGTGAACGTTCACTAATTAAGTAAACAGAAAAAAAATAAACCGATCTATTTAAAAAAATCTAGGGTTTCGGAAAAAAACCGAACATTTTTTTGAAAAAAAACGGCTCGGCAGCGGCGGCTCGGCTACCTCGTCGGGGCAACTCCGGCGGGGCTCGGGGGTTGCGGCGAGGGGCGGCGGGGCTCGGGCCGACGTCGGCGCGGCGAGACGGGGCTTCGGCGGCGGCGTACGGGCTCTGGGGCGGCGGGGTCTTCGGCGGCGGCGTCGGGCGCTCCTAGCGGCGGGGACGGGTGCGGGTCGGGGCGGCGGGGTGAGGAGAGGGACGGGGGGAGTATATAAGAAGGGGGGTTGCCTTGGGGAAGGGGCGACGACGGCGGCGTCGTGGCCGTGCGGGAGTCGGGCGGCGGCTCCGTCTCCAGGTGGGAGACGACTCGCGGCTGGGCCGTCGGCTGGGCTTCGGCCCAGTCGGCGCGCTCGGGATTTTTTTTAATAATATTCCGCCGAACAAAGAAAATCGTAGAAAAATAAATAAAAATCTAAAAATGCCGAAACAAATTTTCACCGTCTAATTAAAATAATTAGAACGACGTGAACATTTTCTTGGCACTAAAAGTGCAGTTTTTGAAACGTGCAATTTTTCTAATGCAATTAAAATTGCAAATAAAATCCGAATAAAATCAAATATTTGATTTTAATATTTTTCCTCCAATATTTCAATTAGTTTGGAGAAGTCATATTTTCTCCTCTCATTTATTTTAATATGAAATATTTTTCGGAGAGAAAAATAATTAAAACCAAAAATCCTCGTTTTATTATTTGATAAAAATCAAATATGAAAACCGGGAAAAATCCCCAACTCTCTCCGAGGGTCCTTGAGTTGCTTAGGATTTTCGAGGATTTGCCAAAATGAAATAAAATATGCTATGCAATGATGATCTAATGTATAACATTCCAAATTGAAAATTTGGGATGTTACAACCAGCCGCCACTTTCTATCCTTTTTTCAACCAATAATAGATCTATTCCTTATCCAGTTTGTACTGCGTTTTCCCATTATTTCCCTTTTCAACCAAGAGACCGGTTGGGTATCCGGTCTCTACTACTTTCACCATATTATTTCCTCTTTGAATCAAGTCGTAGATTCATGCTACAACTTTCCCCCCTTTCTTCGTTGTTTGAACAAAGCCCTAGATTCGAATGCACGAAGTAGCTTTACCTCTAATAATACTAAAAATTTAGGTGGCTTTGGAAGAGCTGATGGGAGTAGAAAAAGATGCACATGCAGACACGTGGGGAGCTGGGGCAGTAGAGCAAGGCCGCTTTCGAAGAACTTATACCTGAGGGTCATCGGGATGTCGGCGGCGGCAGGTCGGATCTATGGACAATACGGCAGGGAGGAAGAAGGGTCGGAGGACCTCCCGAGTCGGTGCTGTGTCGGAGAGAACGGCATGGGCAGAGGATCGGGCCCCTCCGGCAGCTGTGGGTTTCCTCCCTCACCGGCGATGACCGCGTGAACGACGCACCTAGTCCTCTACACACACCAGCCGAAGGGATCCGGCCAGATCTGTGACAGCGGTGAGCAGAGAGAAAATGTCGCTACCGCTGTCTTGTTTATATCTGGAGAGGATGAGAGAATGAAGAGATCAACCCTAGTAAAGCAAGCGCTCAAGCCCCTGCGTACATATATAGTGG
Organism: Triticum aestivum; assembly: GCF_018294505.1. NCBI lineage: Eukaryota > Viridiplantae > Streptophyta > Magnoliopsida > Poales > Poaceae > Triticum > Triticum aestivum. The sequence continues at coordinate 292,707,575 of NC_057802.1, read as the reverse complement.
AGTGATTATATTTTTCTCTCCACAACAAGCGTTTCAATTTGTGTACGTGGCATTAAAGAAAAGAAACTCTCTATTTAAGGTGACTACCTGTACGACTCCTACTTACTACTACTAGTAGTAGTATTGTTCACTTGTGCTACCCGGCCCTCCATTCATTGAACAACCCACGGGTGAATAAACATACAGTACTAGTATTTATATAGAACAAACAAGCTCGAACTATTTTTGCGTAGTTAAAAGTTGAGGGCGGGGCTTTTCCCGAGCAGTACGCGCGGCAGTTTTCGCGTAATCGGTTTGACAGAGAGGCGAGGAGGGTGAGGGAGTAGCGGATTCAACTTACTTACTGCTGGAAAGGTCGGGCTGTGTGATTTGACGGCGCGTTACTGTCTGGATCCATGTGTTAGAGTTAGTTTGGGTTAGTTTGAAATCAACTAACCCAAAAATATCCAAGCAGGAGGGTTAGTTTGGGTTACTGTTTGGATCCATGTGTTAGAGTTAGTTTGGGTTAGTTTGAACTCAACTAACCCAAAAAAATCTAACCCACCCAAGAGGTGCTTATTTGGGTTAGTTCTTCTCGGGACACTAAAAACACATTTTTCTCTCGCTCTCCTCGTAGCAGATCCCTCCCCACTTCCTCGAAGCTTCTCGTCCTCTCCCTCCCTCCCTCTCGCACCGCCCAGGAAGGCACCTCGCCGTATCTGCGCTCCATCTAACCCTTTCATCCAAACACCTCTTTCTCTAGAGTTACTTCAGGGTTAGTTCAGGATTAGAATCTAACTCTAACCTTTAACTAAGTTAGAGTATCCAAACAGGGCCAGGCGGTACGACCGGGGTGATCCCCCCTTCTGTTCCGCACTCTAATCTGGTGCATGACACGTATTACGTCGACCCGGATGCTGCTGGTTGTCCCACATGTCGGCGAAGTAGTACGTAGTAGTAAGAAGGAGCAAAGAATCATGCAGTATAAGTCTTTCTAGAGATTCCAACAAGTGACTAGACTACACCGCGTGCAGTATCTCAAATCTCGAATCTCAAATCTCCCTTCCGGTTTATAGGGCTCAAATCTCAAATCTCATCAACCAAGGCATTTTGCGATTGGAGGAATGTATCTCGTACTTTACAAAACTACCCTAATTAAACTCATGCATTAATTACGTAGTTCTCTCGTTTTCCTCTCTGCCTTGGTCGTGGTGCACAATATTGAGCACTCCTATATGACTAGCCGCTCTATCTACATGCGGGACATCAAAGCATCCGGGCCCACGTGCCATCCACCAAATCACAGCGAGGTGCTACAGTCAAAACTCACCGGTCACCCCGGTGTGGCCGTCATGACCCGTCATATCACAAAACCCACACCTTTACCAGCAGTGGTAAAGTGGCCTCGAAGTTGGACTGGACGAAGCAACCATCATTTCACTGGAACGCTCGTTGAAGCCCTTACTCCCTTTCTTGAAGAAAACCTCACTCCAGGCTACTCACTTCTGCCATTTTTCTTCTGTACCAACGAAGGAAAGGTGGGCGAATCAGTGATGCTGCTATATTTTCATTCCAAGAATCTTCTTTTTGCGAAGCACCGACCGATTCTCACAGCCTATTCTTTTCCCGTTTTCATTGCGACTGTGGTTTCCTTTCAATTGCTTTTTGTTTGTCAGTTCATTGATGGATCCTGGAGCACTAGGCAAAGAGTTGCCGGCGGACAACCCACTGGAGACAGCAATCTCCAGGAAGCGAGCACCGACCAACGAGTTGACCATGTTGGCGGGCCAACCCATGGAGACGAAGAACTCCAAGAAACAAGCACTGGCCAAAGAGTTGACGACGTTGGCGGATGAACTCCTCAAAGAAAGTTGGGAGAACAGCAAGGGCCCCACCTTGCCTACCCTAGAAACTATGATGGCCACCTATGCGAAGCTCAAGGCCGAGTTTGAGGAGATAGTCGCCGTTGAGAAGCAGTATTCCCCTGGAAAGGTGATGGCCCCCATCAAGGACGAGGAGATGGCCCCCGGAGGGATGGGATCCCCCGGTGAGCTGCACAAGGTAAAAAATAATGGCTTATTACCGAAAGTTGTGGTTTTTGATTATTTGCAATGTGCTTGCTAATATGTTAGGGTTGTGCAGGTGCCGGTGGACGTCCTTGATGATTTCGATGCCGCGGCCCGTTCTGTGGACAACGCCCCAGAGATCGTTTTTGATGTCGCGGTCCGTCCTATTGGCATCGCCCCGGAGATCGATTCCGATGCCGCTATCCATCCTGTGGACATCGCCCCAGAGATTGATTCTGATGTCGCGGTCAGTCCTGTGGACATCGCTCCAGAGATCGATTCCTATGCCGCTGTTCGTGCTGTGGTCATTGCCCGAGAGATCGATGACAAGAAATAGTTGGTCGCGCTAATCCTTCAGGGTAGTCTGCATTGCTCTGTGTTTAATTACCAGAACGATGCATGTTATCAAACCATCTTAGGGCTAGTGCACTGTCTTGTGTGGGCGGTACTTGCTACTTTTGTTTGATAGTGAATCATGCGAACCCTCTCCGAGTTATGGAAACAGATGTATCCTCACCAGCTTTTGATGTAATATATGGCATGCTTAGATGTAAGTTTGAACTGTTTATCATATCAGCAGGGCTTATTTGATGATTCTTGGTGTTAGTAGGCTAGCTACTGTGCGAGCTATAGTACTTGCAAAACACTCACCAAAGAGAAATGTTGGGGCTGATGAGCTCGTGGTACGCTTATACTAATCCGTCGTCGATCGGGCAATAGCCCAAGCTCCTAAAATTGTAGGCTTAGCGATCGATCAGACAATAGTCAACATGGATACATTCAAGCCTCATTTGGTTCATAGGGTAGGAAAATCGTAGCAAAAGTACAGAGACGTACAACACAAAATCATAGCAGTACAGAGATGTCCCTCCGTTCCAAAATAGATGAGTCAACTTTGTACTACTAACTTTGAAACGGAGGGAGTACAAATCCTAGGCGGGCTAGTTTGGCCTCGTGGGTTTTAGTGATATGACGTGGTACAGTGCCGTCCAGTCTTCGCGTGTGGTAGCAGTACTGCGGGTAGAGTAAGTTTTCATGAAGAAGCGGAATTCAACGAAGTCATGATGGTTCCTTCGTCCGACTAACTTTGTGCATGGCAGGTGGACCAGGATAATTTTGTGCATGGCAGGTGGACCAGGATGGTCGACGTCCCACATGTCGGCGAATGAAAGTATTCTTTCCGATATAGTGGACGAGCAACGAGTATTCATTGTTTATTTTTGATGAAACCTATTGTCTCCACTGTTACGATGGAGGAGTGTGAACACGGCAGCCCAGTGAACTTGGCATGTGCACCACTCCCTCCTTCCTCATGTAATACTACCATAGTGTTGACTATAAGGTTACAACTTTTTCTCACTTTCTCTCTATCTATTTCCTCTCAAATGTTTTTTACCTTTCTTTTTTTAGACACAATTGTTTTTTATGCCTCTTTTTTTAGAATTAGTTTTTTTATACCGAGGCATTATACCTAGGCATTACCAGTCTTCGAGATCTGTGTAGCTACTTTGTGTCGCACTAGCAGCAGTCCACTCTTGAAGCTAAACACCGCAATGACTTACAAAATTGGCACCAAGGCATTGAGTGCCATTCTGGATGCAATGAAACTCATACGCTCCCCACCTTTTGATTCTTGTTCAGAATATGATCCTAATGACTATTCTAACCTCGAGGAGTCAAAGGCAGATGGCCTGTCCTGTTCACCCATCAAGGTACCTGCTCTAATTTGGCAAGGTTTTATTGATTGCGCGTATCTTGCATATGTTGTCTTGCATTTCTTCTACTTTGTTGCACCGCCATCTGCTTAGTTTACTCATCATATATGTCGAGATGCCATGCCCATCCATTATCAATACATATTCCATCTGTCATCATACCATGTTTTTCCACTCAAATGTTGTTCTTGTGCATCAGACATGAAAAAGGAAGAGGGTGATTGCCGAACCTGAAGGAGCACCAACAAATTCCTTGAAAAACATGGTTGTGCCGGAGAAATCAGACAGCACCCCACATATATTGGTTGTACAACCAGTGACACAAAACGTAGGACCGACTCCAGCAGACTGTACCCATACTACACTGGCCACACCACTAGCCGCACCACACAGGACCTGCACTCCAGCAAAAGGTATGCCAATTTCAGTTGCCATAGCACCAGCCGTACCACAGAAAAATCCCACTCCAGCAAAAAGTACAGCAAGTCCACCGGCCGAAGACCTATCCCAACTACAGAGACGGCCAATTCCTGCAGATTGGAACCCCATTCCAGTTATTCCTAGTTTAAAAGACAATGCTTTCAATGTTGTTAGGGACTACGTGCATATATTCCCATCATGGGAAGATTATAGTGAAGACAAACACCATTTTTCACATCTTCCTGTCCCACTTACATGTAAGTGCTATTATTCATGGTGATTATTTTCCTGTTTTCTGCTGATTGAACACATCAATGATTTACATTACATTGTTGTAAGTAGGCGAGGGTCAATCTGGATAGTCATGACGAGCAAAGCTTGCTTGCGCTTTTCAAGGAAGCATTGCAGCAGTATTGGTGTTACATGAGGAAATCACACTTTGATGGCAAGTCTATAAACGAATTTCTGGTGAAGTCTCCTGTGCTAAATTTAGAAGACATTGAATGGAAAAACCTTGTTATGCACTGGTCTCGTTCCGAGGATGAGGTACTGTCTATGATATCGCATGACAATTTGAACTTCTACTTTTCTGCATGTGCCTTACGGTTCTTTTTTGCAGGAAATCTGCTCGAAAAAGAATTCCGGTTTGAAAAGAACGACAGGATGTCGCAAATATGCTACCCGCTGCTTTGCTCTTGTTAGTACCTGTTGTCCTGTATCACTATACTTGCATACATACCTGGTTCATTATGTGACAGCAGTATGCATGATAGCTTGCTTATCAATTGTTCGCTCCAAATTATCTGATCTGTATGAATGGTTACATTAGTGTAGAATATATCCAATGCCAATGATTTTTTTTAGCTCTGCACCGTTCTTGTAAGTACCTGATGTCCTTTATCAGTGTACTTATATTGACAGGTAGTTGTTCATGTACCATCACTCTGCAGCTTATTTTCCTTTGCCCTCCATTTTCTATACATAAGATCTATATTTACTCTTACCATAAGGTTGGATAACACCGATGGTACTGAAGAAGTTTAGCTCTGCATTGCTCTTGGCTGTACCTTTTGCCTGTATCGCTGTACTTACATTTATAGCTACTTGGTTATGTAGCATCACTCTTCATCTTATCTTAAATATTCTCCATTTTTTCTTATATTGTCACATCTACATTTACTCTTAACAAAATGTAGAATAAAGGCAATGCTTATGAAGAAGATTCTGTGGTAAACTTCTTGAATTGCCCCCCCCCATCAGCATGGACAAGGGCTTTATAGAGCCTGCCTTCACCAATAATGTAAGTTTGTCCTTCTCAAGCCTTCAAACTTTGTTGTGTATATTTGGTTAGGCATGACTGCAACAGCTGTTTATTTTTGGTGTTTGCATCAAATTGCATGTTTAAAGTTTATTATGTACTCCCTCCGTCCCATAATATAAGAACGTTTTTGACACTAGTGTAGTGTAAAAAACGTTCTTATATTATGGGACGGAGGGAGTAGTTCATAAACAAAAGTTTGTCCTTCTCAATTTAAGTTTTCAGTTGTACAACCAAGTTCCTTCTTCATACCATGTAAATTAAACTATACAGAGAAAGTGATCTTATTTTGCCAATCTGAAATGGGATAAATTGACAGCACACTAACCATTGATACTTAGGAGTTCTTGATCTGTAATCCAGTGGTGTTGTGAAGCTGCCAACTCCTTCACAATGTCATTTCCTGCCATGTCTTGACCTGAACAATACCATATTGTGTTAATGCCATTTTAAACTGTGCCACTTTATTCGTCAGTAAGAAATGTGATGAATTGTCAGCACTGATACTTAAATGTGCAAAACCTGTCATCTGTCTGCTTGTTTATCTTTCAGAGTGAGGAGGATATAAGTGTCAAACAAGTGCAGTCTCACCATCTTGCTCAGCTGCTTGCGCTGCAGCTCCCGAGCAGGGCTAACCTTTCTTGAACTCTATTGAAGTGCTGTCAGTTTTGTATATTAATTTGTCGGCGTGTTTAATTGCACTGGTGGCAATCTTTGATGCCCAGTGTATGTAATCTGTTGTCTGCTTGTGCTTTATTATCATAGTGGCGAACTTTGATGCCTAGTGGATGTAATATGCCGTAATTTCTTTATTGTATAGTCGAGGTTTTTTTCTTATTCACGATGCTACAGTTATTTTACTGTATATATATCCTGTCTTCGCAGTAAACCGGCCAAACCGTAAAATTACGGTACATAATCGGGCCGTCATGCAAATCACCATGTATGATCCGCATCATGGGCCCCGTCATCTTGGTCCGTTAACAGGCCTAAATGTAAACTGTCCCACTAGTAGATTCGGGCCTTTAATAGGCCGAGTAAACCACTGGCCCTATTTTCCCAAGAAAACTCAATGGGCTTTTAGGAGGCTGAAAAGTAGGTTGGGCCTGAAACGTGCCGAACAGCTCACGGGCCGGCAACAGGCCGAAATAGACCCCGGCCCATGATTGTGCCAATCAAATCATGGGCTTATAACAGGCAAAATTGTCTCGGTCCTTGTCTGGCCCAATCAGATTATCGTCTGTGAGCAGGCCAGATGCAAACGGGGCCGTAGTTAGGCGCAACTATATGACGGGCTTTTAACAGGCCGAAATATATATAGGGCCGAAATGTTAAACGGGCCTTTAACATGACGAAACTAATATCAGGACGAATTACTAAATGGGCCTTTATCAAGTGGGCCCAAAAGGATAGCATTCAGTTGATGGGCCGAATCTGATATGGGCCATAATTTAGCCCAAAGCCTCTCAAAGGGCCGGACCTGATCTGGGCCGTAATTTGGCCCACAACGTGGTAGGCTTTTAACGGGCCGGATCACATATGGGCCTATATTAGGCCCGGAACGTGGCAGCCTGTTAATGGACCGGATCAAATATGGGCCGGCATTTGGCCCAAAACATGGCAGCCTGTTAATGGGCCGGCCTACTAGTGTCATCAAAATCTTTTGGGCATTCTGCTGGGCCGGCCCATTATGGTCGGGGAAATCTCGTGGGCCTTTAGCTGGGCCGGCCCATTATGGTTCGCAAAATCTTCTGGGCCATTAGCTGGGCCAGCCCATTATGGTTCATAAAATCTCGCGGGCCATTCGCTGGGCCAGCCCATTATGGCCTGCAAAATCTCATGGGCCTTTAGCTGGGCCAGCCCATTATGATACGCAAAATCTCGTGGGCCTTTTGCTGGACCGGCCATTATGGACCGCAAAATCTTGTGGGCCTTTAGTTGGGCCGGCCCATTTAAACTTTATGGGCCACTTTTGGGCCGGTCCACGTGTCAACATATCATAGGCGCATCTCGCCCATTGGATGACTGACACCTGTGCCAACGCGGAGCTGACACGTGTTTCCGTCAGCCAATCAGAATTTTACACATGGAAAATCCCCATTGGTCTGGGCTGTTAACGGGTTCTCGGATCCAAAACCGGACCCGATAGCTTAACGGCGTTCCATTACGGTGGATGCCACGTGTCGGTCACCCTTGACGACAGCACTTCTGTGATGCGCGATTTATCGTCATGGAAGTGGACACTTCTATGATGATAATTTTGGTAAATTCATGGAACACTTCTACGACAGCACATGTATGACTATCTTCATTCTGTCATAAATTTGTCATGGATGTACATGCATGATAGAAAACGTGACCTACTGTGACAAACACGTATCATCACGGAAGTGTATTTTTTTGTAGTGACTAGCCTTCTTTCACATGATTGTGCAGTGTGCTTTCATATGTTGTGCTACTTGTACACTAATGTTGCTTGATTTTAGGGAACTGGACAAATGGAGACAGGACTTCCAATCTGTATGTGCACCGTAATATCCCATTGAGGTAAGATAAGGATATTTCATAACTGTTGGCTTGTATTTTGCCACTTTCATCTAAAAATTAATGTCATTGTTTAGTTCTATACTTGTGCTCCCTAATTGACATGCCAAATCTTACATTGAAGGCGAAGCTTGTCTGTTATTGAACCAAGTGATGAAGGGGAAGAACAAGTGGAAGAAAAACAAAAATCAACTCCCGGTGCTGTAATGAAGCACTGGAACTGTGATGACACAAGTAATGATATAGTTTTGCATCTTAATTTATTGCTATGGCTGGAACGAGCAATTGTTTTGCCACTAATTTGATGCCACTCTTAATGTAATATGTAATTATCTCTACTTGTGCAAACAGGGATCTTCTTTGAAGATACCATATATTTTAGTGGAACTGCACAAGAAGATGTTGGAAACATTAAACTAATCGAGGAGTATATAGTAGGCATGGCAACCACAGTAGATAACAACATATGGTTCTGGAGAAGTGTTTGATCTGTATGCTCTACACAATAAGCCTCCTGAAAAAGGTTGGTACTCGCCCACGGATTTCATCCATATGATTGAGCTTTCTCATCTCTATTGGTGTTGTGCTACTGTTTAGATACTGTCATGAGAAAGTGGTATTGTCCTTGAAAAGTGCTTCATCAGTGTTGTTTTAAATATTTCCTTTCCTTTTTTCGAGCAAACAGGGATGCTAGCATTTAGTTGTCCTCTTGTCTTTGCACAACAGGATCATCCTCCTCTGAAGAAGAATATGGAGTACGTGAAGTGCCTAGTTCCAATTATGCCAGGATAAAGAAGCCAAGCCTCTCTTCTTCAGAAGGGAGCAGTTGAAGGATGGTTACAATATTGCCCACAAGAACAAACTAACTTCAGCTCAGAAGGACTCACGGATCTGCATCTTTGTTGCGGTGATGGCCAGTACAATGTTGTTTTACGATTCCTTCCGGTGAGTTCCATTTTTTAAATGTGTGTTATGCATGGATCATGTAGGTTGACTGTTTAAACTGTCAATTCATAGTACAGTTTTCTTTATACTAATCAATTTTTTGTATTTATGCAAACAGGGGTGCTCAGCTTGATTTCAATGGGAACTGCACAAAATGTTCACGAATACATCGAATATTCTCGAATCATTCATTTCCACCACAAGAAAGGAGGTGCTGATATGCTCAAGGCGTTGCAACATATAAGGGCGAAATCATACAAGCTACGCACGAATTTGGTTGATTTTGGTGGAACTACACAAAAAGAACAGTTGGTTTATTTAGCACGAGGTGCCATGTCAATGTCCAAACTGATGGCAAACCCTGCCCATTCCACAATCGTAGGCGTTTGATATTTTGGAATGGGAAAACCTTGTCAAAGTTTGCTCATTGATGTATGCAAAACAACACGCATTTGACATTTTGGAATGGGACAACCTTGTCAAATTTTGCTCATTGATGTTAGAAAGAAGACATGCGTTTGATATTTTCAAATGGGACGCCCTTTGCTGTTAGCAGCATCTATCGATTTTTCTTTATTCTTTAGTTGTGAAGTAAATATTGGCTCTGACATGTGAATCGCTGAGATGCATAATCATCAATTATTTTGAATGTTCTCTATGAATTGCCAGGCCTATGTGTTGATTGCAATGTACAGGAACGCTAAATTTTGTACTCCCTCTGTTCCTTTTTACTTTGCATATTAGATTTTTTCAAGTAAGTTGATTTTACATTGTGAATGTTGATACTTTTTTCTGTAAGATTGGTCAAAGTAGAGATACTTTGACTTCAGACAAAACTTATATGCAGACTAAAAAGGACCGGAGGGAGTACATGTGAAACTGCTGCAAACGAGGTGATCACCCTGGGAATAATGCTAGTACGTATTGTTTTGCATGTTCATCCAATGCCAGTGATACAAGAATTCAAACAAATCAAACTAAATTCATTCATACACTGCCGGATTTCATATAAACATGCGGGATTTCATTACATTTCATACATTCTTCAACTAAAAAGGGGGAGCTGGAGGTATAATTAATTAACCGTAGCACCCGTGTCCGGCTGAGCCAAACAGAAGCTTCTTCTCCAGCGGACTGAGCTTCAGTGACATAACAGCAGGTGCAGTTGCGTCACTTACATGTGGGCCAGATGCCTCTTGGGCCCACATGCAAGTGACCCAACTGCACCTGCAGTTAAGTAACTGAAGCAGCGTCCTTATCCAACATAGCTCTCCGACTCCACGTCGCCGCCAAGAAGCTAATCGGCCGTTAATGGTCAACCCGCCTAGCTTGGCTTCAAGCGGAGGGTAGCAGCGGTGGCCTTACTTGGACCCGAGCGGCGGCGACCTACCGTGTTCTACTCTTCCTAGTTTCTGTGTGGCGCGGCCTCGTTGGCAGTGGGGCGGGGCCTCGACGGAGCCGGCGATGTCCTTTGTCTCGTTGCCGGCGGGGCGGCGCCTCGGCGGAGCGGGGGAAATCCTCCCCCTCGTTGCCGGCAGGGTGGGGCCTCGGCTGAGCCGGCGATGTCCTCTGCATCGTTGTTGGCGGGGCGGGGCCTCGGCGGAGCCGGCGGTGTCCTCTGCCTCGTTATTGGCGCCACGGGCCCTCGGTGGAGCCGGGGGTGTCCTCTGCCTCGTTGTTTGCGCCGCGGGGCCTCGGCGGAGCCGGGCCTCGTCGACGCCAGCGGAGCGGGGACTCGTCAGAGCCGACATTGTCCTCTGCCTCATCCTCAGTCTCGCCAAACAGCGCCTCGCCCGCTTCATCGCCCTCTTTGTAGGCGGCCGAAACCTCCGTCACCCGCATGCGGTACCGCCAGCGCTCGAGGCGGCCCTCACGGGCGGAGCGGTATGAGTCGAGCTGCGCCTCCTGCTCCGCCCGCTCCGCGGTGATCTACTCCTCCGCCTGTAGGTGCTCCTGGAGGAGATGGTGGTTGTAGGCGGCGTCAGCCTGCGCCTCCTGATACTGCTCCTGACGCTTCTGCCTCACCGTGTCCATGTATTGGGCACTGGCCTTGCTGATGGTCATGGTGCAATGCACCGGCGAGGATAGCGCGCAGGAGGGGGTTGGTGCCGGATCGTCGACTACCATGTCCTCCATTGGGACATTGTCGTCCTCCGGCTGCCTGCCGGCAAGCCAGTCGGCAGCAATGGCCGCCATCTCCTTGTGGTCCATCGTCCGCCCGTCCCGAAGAGCGCTGGAGCGCGAGGAAGCCATGGTGGGAGTAGTGGTGTGGACAGGAGAAAGGGAACGGAGGCGGATGACTGCGGCTATGGCCGGCGCAGCAGTTTATATAGCAATGATGGGCGGCGAAGGGACAGACGTGTGGCGCTGGAGTAGCCGCCTCGGCAACCGCGTATCATTAATGTGGGCGGCAGACGGACAGACGGATGGCACTTGTGTCGTTTGAAGGCGGAGCAATCACCTGCACCAGGAAGCGGGGCGGGCGGCGCTGACCGTTTCGGGCGGAAAGCGCGCCCGGGCGAGGGAGGCGGTCTGGGTGGGCCAGGGCAGTCAGACTCGTGCTTGGCAGCGGGTCGGTCCAGCAGCCGGGACATGCTGGCTCGCCAGCGAGCTCGCCGAGCTGAGCGACGACAATCAGACGATGGACGTAGCTTCCGACCAGGAGCTGGCGCCACTTCCCAAGCCTGTTCATGCCGTGTTCACCATAGAGCAGGTGCGACCCACTTCGACACCCCAATGGCGGAAGAGCTACCCGCGCAGGAGGACCTGTGCTGCAACCTCCGTCTCCTCAACAAGCACCGGTGAACAAGCGAACGACAATGCCGTCGCGGACATGTGGCCCTATGATCCTGGCTTCCCGAATGAGCAGCGGGCGCTGTATCATACCATCCGTAGGGCCCGCGAGGCCCTCTCCGTCGTCCTTCGAGTTGTTGCGCTCGCTGTGGCGCCGCCGTCTCGCGTTGTCAACATGGTCAATGGTATGAGGAATGAGGAGATGACTTTACTTGGAGAGGATGACAGTGGGGACCCACCAAGGCCATAGCCGCACGTACGCAAGTGCCTCCTTATTATATACAGCTGTAATATTTTTTGCTTCCTCCTGGTTTCCTGACATCACGGTCCCACACCATTGTCAACCTATGTAGTCAATAAACGAGAGAACTGCACAAGGAGCGGCCGACAGCTGGGACGAAGCAGCTCGAGCAGTATTTGTCTTTTTGAGGTGTGAGCACTGCAGAGTTTTTCTTGAGCGGTGTTTTCGTTGTTGTTCAGAGGAGAGCAGGGTATTAACTGGGCGGGCTATGGCCCGTCTAGCCCAGGCTAGATATCCAGCCCAGATATTAATTTTTTTCAAGCTGAAAATGGCTAGCCCATCTATACTTTTTTTTGAGGAATACCCAGGCAAGGTCAACTTGTTATTCTCCGCCCCGCTGGGCTGCAAGTCTTTCCTAGGAGGGATGCATTAGGCTTAACAAGAAAATGGGTTTTAAGAAATAATAAATGGGATGTAATTATAAAAACTGGGCAGTAACTATAAAAAATGCACCAAACACGTAATTACTTTATAAAATAATATTTCTGGATTTTGAAAATTTTAATTTCATTAATTGTTGCGCGCACAATGTTTCGTTGGATTTTTACGTAATACAAATTCGGGATAAAAATATTTTGGATCCCATCAAAATGGGAAATTTTATTGAATTCTGTTTTGAACGGTTGGTTGAAATTATTAATCGTTGTCCTAGCTAGAAAATGGGATGTACTTTTAACAAACTGTAAATGGGCTGTAGTAAATTCCATTAGAATTCAAAAATGGGTTATACATTCTTACAAATCGCAAATGGGCTATAAGTTCTCTGCCACACACTTGTGGGCCTACTAAGTTGACGCGTATGCAAGGCTTTGTCAACTTATAGTCAACACGGGGTTCTAGCAGCAGTGTTTGTTGGATGTCCATCCAACGGATGTCGTGCTTCTTCTTCAATCTCGGATATTCTAGCTTCAGCCGCCCAAAAAATGATTCCTCCCCCTGACATCTGGGGCGCACCGTTTCAGAGGCTGACCTGTGGGCCTACTAAGTTGACGCGTACCAAGGGCTTTGTCAACTTAGTCAATATAAACGATTCTAGCTGCAGTGACCGTACGATGTCCATCCAACGGCCGTTGTGATTCTTCAACCTCTAGTCTTCTTGCTCCAGCCGCCCAAAGCAGTGTCGGTCATGCCGCCTGCTCCTGCCTCCCGTGGACGGTTGTGCTGCCGCAGAGGCCTCACCTCCCCCTACCACTCCCACCGCTGGCCAGGCCCTACGGTGACGGCATCCTCACACCGCAGCCAAACTAGTGAACCCTCGTACTCCTCTCCGCGTGGGCATCCACTGCCGCGTCTTCCCCGGCTCCGCATCGTCCCGTTCCTATCGCCGTCGTCCGCTGCCTTGGTGCTCTCGGTGCGGCGTGGTCAATGTGGTCAACGACCGACTTCCATTGGAAGAGTACTGTACGTGGAGAGGCTGACATCTGGGTCCACGGCCGCAGCAAGGAAGTGCCTCCTTATTACGCGGAAAATCATTATTCCTCCACCTGACAGTAGGGACCCACCAGACGGGCCACCGTATTTCACGAAAATAAAAACGTTTCCCCCCTAACTGCTGGGACCCACCATCTACATCTTCACACACAAGGAAGTGCGTCCATATTACGGGCAAAAAAATGATTCGCCCCTTGACTGCTGGGACCCACCAGCTACATCTTCGCACGCAAAGAAGTGCGTCCATATTACAGGCAAAAAAATGATTCGCCCCCTGACTGCTGGGACCCACCAGCTACATCTTCGCACGCAAGGAAGTGCCTGACAGTCGGGACCCACGCGGTCGAAGCGTACATAGCGTTGCCATTCTGGTCGCGAACGTGTACGTACATACTGGTCGATCAGTCTGTCTGCAGGCTGCAGCGATGAACCGTGGCCGTGTAAGAAGGGCATGTCTGGTAGTAGAGGTGTGCACGTGTGGTAGTAGAGGCGCGCACGTAGCATGTACACGTACGTACATCGGCCATATTGCAAGAAAGTAAACACGGCCACGTACGTACATACGGGCGGGGTCTCGAACGCCTACTCGCGCATACATACGGCCAGGGATCATGTACATGGCTGGGTCGGAATGGAGAAACTGCGTCATCGTCGTGTTCATGGGGAGGCAACGGAATGCGTCGTGTTCATCGGGAGGCAACGGAACGCGTGCTATTCATCGGGAGCCAACCGGCTTGGACGGAACAGCCGATGGAAACGAGGCCTGGCGTACCGCAGAACGAAGGAAACGGCCTTGTGTTCGACTGGCCATGGTGGAAACGGGATCTTGTTCATCGGGAGGGGTCTGGCATACCGCAAAACATAGGAAACGGACCTCCTACAGCGGAAATAGGGTCCTGTTGATCAGGAGGGGTGTGGCATACCGCAAAACGGAGGAAACGGACTTGTGTTGGAGCGCTACGGTCGAAACGGGGGTCCTGTTCATCAGGAGGTGTTGGGGATATGACTATCAGATATGACCCGCCCAGGAGGGGCCGGGTCATCCTTATGGTGGTTCGTCTAAATGAAGCCCAAGAGTATATTAAAGATGGCGGTTCATAGACAGGCTTGTTAAAGGGCCAAGCCCGAAGGCGGCTTAGGGCCCATAAGCATAAACCGCCATACATGCATAGACTTGTAATGTAAGGCATGTAAGATAAGTCACCGAGTCGGACACGTTGTATGAGCCGGCCGGGACTCTGTAGGCCGCAGGGCGTCAACCCATGTATATAAGGGGACGACCCGGTAGCGGCTTAGGGCAAGAAACAACAAGTCGAGAGCCAGGCAAAGCGTATTCGCTCCCTGGTCATTGAAACCCATAGCAATACCACCTCAAACTGGATTAGGCCTTTACCTTCACCGCAAGGGGCCGAACCAGTATAAACTCCTCGCGTCCTTTGTCCCGTTTAACCCCTTTAAGCTAACCTCGTCGCAATGGCTCCGCAACTATGTCCTTCCATGAGGACATCTGCCGTGACACTTCCACGACAGTTGGCGCCCACCATGGGGCCAGCGCACGGTGGTTTTGAGTTCTTAAACGGCAGCTTCGAAGGGATCAAGGGATACGCCGTGGGCCGGATGACCAAGAGTCGCCGCGGCAAACTCTACATCGACGGTGCAGGCTGGGGCCCCGATGCTGGCTCAATTGAGTACGGGTACCGGGTCCCCTTCGGCGGAACCCACGTCTTCATCGGCAAGATTGGCGAACCGGGCCCTGAGCCGGACATCTGCACCGGCATCATCGAGACGGCTCAACGTGCACGACCTGCCTGAGTTAAGCCCGCCGTAAAGCATGCCTTTGTTGGGTGTATCCATGGGGCCGAATTGGAAGGCTCTGTGTCTGGCGGTGACACGGCCATCTACTCTGATGATGAGTCGTCCACGGGCGAGACTAATTCAATGTATCAGCTGCAAGATGGACGGCTTGGGGGCTATTCCGATGGCGACAGTATTTCGGACCCCCATGAGCCGCCGAACAGAGTGGCGATCTTCATGGAAGGCACCCAGCCGGTTCTCGGTTCAACAGCCGCTGCGGCCATGACTTCCAGTGCGGCGGCGGTAACAGCGGTTGGCGCTGGCGGGTCAATTCGCCCGCCGGCTCAAGTTTTGACAGATCTGTTGGACGATCTGGCGACTCTGATGGGAGTAGAGGTAACCGCTGACAACCAGGAATAACATAAGGCAGTTGTGGCCAAGTTGCTGATGAGATAGCGCAAGCTAAGGCGGAATTGGTAGCGGAAAACACCAGGATGGCTGCAGAGCGGGCCGTCTTAAACACCCAGGCACAGCGGATTCAAGCAGATTCATACCGGCTTATGGTGGATCAGAACGCTTCAAATGAAGTCTTGAGGAGGAAGCCCGGAGTCATCTGCCCTCAGTTTATGAGTCGAGGGACCACTTCAATACACCCGGAGCGGGGGCTAGTAACCTGCCGGTGATAAACCAGACGGTTGAGGCGCCAGGAGGTGGAGTGCCGGGTCAACCGCGCGTAGCCGGTTCTCCGCATATGGATAACACCCCGCCTCAGCATGTAGTGACGCCGCTGGGTCATTACTCCACCCCTCTGGACAACATGATTGCTGCAGCTACGCGATTGGCGGCTCTACCGGTCGAGGGCGAGACCCCGACGGCGATTGAAACCAGAAGGGCCAGGGAGCTTCTCCAAACGGCTCTGGTACAGCAGCAGCCTTACTCCTATAGTCGCGACCGGATTCATTCAACCCCTCGTCCGAGCCGGAGCTATAGTAGGCATATTGACTCGCCAGCAGTTTCGAGTACTGAGCGACGTCGTAACCAACCTCATGGTCATGACCCGGCGTGCAATGGTGCCAATGCATAGGATTTGGTGGACCAGGGCAGAGCGCGTCGGGAGGCCGAGCTGGCGGCTCAGCTGGCGGCTCATCAGTATGCACCGGTTTACCCGACGGCTTCAGTTGAAGTGGGTGTAACTTCTAGAGCTTTCGGCGTGCCATGTCTAACGGCGGCTCTACGGAACGAGCGTTTACCCAAGGATTTCAAAGGCCCTCGTAAGGTGCCCAATTACACAGCAGATCAGCCCCTTGAGGCTTGGGTGGAGAGTTATGAGATGGCCATGGAGATGCTGGATGTTAGTGAGGCTGCGTACGCCAAGTACTTCACCATGATGCTGGAGGGGACGGCTCGTACCTGGTTGAAGGGGTTGCCGGCTAATTCCATCGGGTCATGGGCGGAGCTGAAGGCCCGGTTCATCCAGAATTTCAAAGATACATGCAAGCAGCCCATGTCAATGATGGATTTGGTTTCTTGTGTTCAAGCAGAGGGTGAGTCAACAACCAGCTGGGTACGCCGGGTCTCGACTATCATACATTCTTCAGATAACATAAACGTCGGTTCAGCGATTCTGATGTTGGAGAAAAATTGCCGTTTTACTCCACTCAAACAGAAGCTTGGACGGCTCAAGCGTCGTTGCAATGACATGGGTACTCTAATGGTGGCTCTTGTTAAGTATGCCGACTCTGATGGTACCAAGGACCCCGACTCTGAGGATGAAAGATTGGGAAAGGGAAAGAAGAGTAGCGGCATGAAGGGACAGCAGTACAATCCTACCAATTAGGGCGGCAATGGTAAGCGCAAAGCTGGTGATTTTGTGGCTAACACCAGTGCGCGCAATTATAACCAGCATCGTAAGGGACAGCCAGCTCCAAGGACAGGATTCGACCTTGAGGCAATGTTAAATCAGCCGTGTCCGAAACAAGGAACGGATCAGAAGCCGGCTACTCATTCGTGGAAAGATTGCAGCATAATGAGAAGCTTTAGGGAGTCCATCTAGCGCCACCATGGCCCGAATAACAGATCAAGGTCCGGTTCTCATGGTCCGGGTCATGGCGGCGGCAGTTCAAGTTCCGGGTTTCAGGGCCACGGCAACCAGGGTGGTTATAATCAGCAGAGTAATCAGGGGAATCAACAGCAGCATCAGTCTGGTTATCAGAGCAACCCGAAGCAGATGAATAGTGGGCAGTATCATGTCTTCACCACTAGCTTATGTAAGCGGGACCAGAAGCTTCATAAGAGGGTCGTGAATGCGGTTGAGCAGGCGGTGCCACGTTATTTGCGGTGGTCAGAGCAGCCTATTGTGTGGAGTCGGGAGGATCATCCGCCCCGGGTTGATAATCCGGGTCACCTGGCTCTGGTGGTGGCACCTCAGGTTGGGGGCTATAAGTTTACTAAGGTGCTCATGGATGGAGGTAGCAGCATTAACATCCTGTATTATGAGACCTTCCGTCGCATGGGACTGACAGATAAGAATCTTAAGCCGTCAAACACCGTCTTCCATGGTGTGGTGTCGGGTAAGTCAGCCTACCCGGTGGGTAAGATATCTTTGGAAGTTGCCTTTGGAGATGAGCATGATTCCAAATCTGAGACTTTAATCTTCTAAGTGGTCAAGATTAAGAGCCCTTATCATGCTCTGTTTGGGCGGCCGGCTTATACTAAGTTCATGGCAAGGCCTTGTTATGTTTACTTGCAGCTTAAGATGCCGGGTTATAAGGGCACCATCACAGTGCATGGGAGTCGCAAGGTGGCCCTAGAGTGTGAGGAAGGTGATGCGGCTTATGCTGAGTCAGTTTGCGCAACGGAGGAGCTGAAATTTTACAAGGATAATGTCGACCCGACAGACATGACGTCCTTGAAAAAACCGACCACACAGCATGATCCTTTGTTAAAGTTTAAATCGGCAGATGATACTAAAATGGTTGACTTCGTCCCTGGCGACTCATCTAAGCAGTTCAGCATCAGCGCTAATCTGGATCCAAAATAGGAAAGCGCGCTCATCGACTTCATCCATGAGAACCGGGACATCTTTGCATGGAAGCCTTCAGACATGCCGGGTGTATCGAGGGAACTCGCTGAGCACACTCTTAATATTTATCCGAAGTTTAAGCCGGTCAAACAATTTCTTCGCCGATTTAACAAGGAGAGGCGGAAGGCCATTGGTGAGGAAGTGGCCCGGCTCTTGGCGGCCAGGTTTATTATTGAAGTTTTCCATCCTGAGTGGTTGGCTAACCCGGTGTTGGTACTCAAAAAGAATGGCACTTGGCGGATATGTGTGGATTACATGGACTTGAACAAGGCTTGTCCGGCTGATCCGTTTGCTCTCCCTCGTATTGATCAAATCACTGATGCTACGGCGGGTTGTGAGCGTTTGAGTTTTTTGGATGCTTATTCTGGTTATCATCAGATCAAGATGGCAGTTAAGGACCAGGAGAAGACAGCTTTCATTACTCCGTTTGGAGCCTTCTGCTATGTGTCTATGCCTTTTGGGCTCAAGAGTGCCCAGGCGACTTATCAGCGGTGTGTGCAAAATTGCCTTCACAATCAGATTGGGCGCAATGCTCATGCTTATGTAGATGACATCGTGGTGAAGTCAAGAGAGAAGGAGTACCCGGTTCAACGGCCGGTTTACTACATCAGTGAGGTGCTTATCAAGTCCAAACAGAGGTATCCACACTGGCAGAAGCTTGTGTATGGGGTTTTCATGGCAAGCCGGAAGCTTAAGCAATATTTTTAGGGTCATCCCATCACTGTAGTTAGTTCTGATCCTTTAGGAGACATCATCCAAAACAGGGAAGCCACAGGCCGGGTTGCTAAATGCGCCATTGAGCTTGGGACTCATGGTTTAAAGTATGTGCCACGTACGGCCATCAAGTCCCAAGCACTTGTGGATTTCATCAATGATTGGACAGAGTTACATGCACCTGAGGAAAAGCCAGATAACACATATTGGACTATTCACTTTGATGGATCCAGACAGTTGGAGGGCTCGGGGGCTGGAGTTGTCTTGACTTCCCCACGAGGTGACAAATTTTCTTATGTTCTCCGGCTAATGTTCCCATGTACTAACAATGCAGCTGAGTATGAGGCCTTGCTCCATGGTCTTCGGATGGCTAAGGAGATTAACTTAAGCCGGGTGAGGTGCTTTGGCGATTCAGATCTGGTGGCTCGGCAAGTTTCTGGTACTTGGGATTCTAAGGATCCGCTTATGGCGGCTTATCAACAAGAGGTTGATGCCATTGCAGGTCACTTCAAAGGTTACCAAGTTGAGCATATTGACCGAAGGAAGAATGAGGCGGCTGACAACTTAAGCTGGCTAGGGTCTCAGCGTAAGCCGGTGCCACCTAACACATTCCTGGATATTTTGCTTAACCCTTCTGTCAAATTACCTACAGAGGAGGATCTTGTTGTCCCTGACCCGGAAGCACAATTGGTGGCGGCTCTTCATGCTATTCCTGATTGGACAGTTCCATACTTGGCTTACATGACCCGAGGTGAGTTGCCAGAGGATGAGATCTTGGCCAGACAGATAACCCGGCGGTCTAAGTCAATGTCAATTGTCAATGGAGAGTTGCACCATTGCAGTGTCATAGGGGCGTTTCAACGTTGCGTCTCTCCTGAAGAAGGCTACGAGATTCTACGGGAGATTCATGAAGGAGATTGCGGTCATCACGCTGGTTCTAAATCTCTCGTAGCCAAGGCTTTTCGTCACGGTTTCTATTGGTTGATGGCTCATGCTAATGTTGAGCATCTGGTAAGCAGATGTGACAGCTGTCAGAAATTTTCACGATGAGCTCATGTGCCGGCTCAAGAATTGAGGATGATTCCAATTGCTTGGCCGTTTGTGACTTGGGGGCTTGATATGGTTGGGCCTTTTAAAAGGTCCAAGGATAATAAGACCCACCTTTTGGTGGCGGTTGATAAGTTCACTAAGTGGGTGGAGGCAGAGCCGGTCAGTAAGTGTGATGCAGCCACGGCGGTTCAATTCAAGAAAAAGGTGATTTTCCGTTTTGGCTTTCCACACAGCATTATAACAGACAATGGCATTAATCTCTCTAAAGGTGCTATGAAATAATTTATTCAATGGGAGCATATCTGGCTTGACGTTTCATCTGTGGCTCACCCTCAGTCCAATGGTCAGGTAGAACGAGCAAATCAAGAGATTTTGCGACGTATCAAGCCCCGGCTTATGGTCCCTTTGCAAAGAACGTCGGGTTGTTGGGTAGAGGAGTTACCCTCGGTGTTATGGAGCATCAACACGACCCCCAACAGATCTACGGGTTACACGCCCTTTTTCATGGTTTATGGAGCAGAGGCGGTTCTCCCTAGTGACATCCGTCACGATTCACCCCGGGTGGCGGCTTACGTTGAAGCTGACAATGAAAAGGCACGTCAAGATGCACTTGACCTGTTAGATGAGGAGCGTGATCTCGCGACAGCTCGTTCGGCGATTTATCAGCAAGACCTACGTCGTTACCATAGCCGCCGGGTCAAAACCACAACCTTTCAAGAAGGAGACTTAGTGCTCCGGCTCATCCAGGACCAAAAGGATATGCATAAGCTATCGCCGCCTTGGGAAGGACCTTTTGTGGTCAGCAAGAATCTGCATAGTGGGTGATACGTCTCCAACGTATCTATAATTTTTTATTGTTCCATGCTATATTATATTCTGTTTTGGACATTAATGGGCTTTATTATACACTTTTATATTATTTTTGGGACTAAACTATTAACCGGAGGCCCAACCCAGAATTGTTGTTTTTTGCCTATTTCAGAGTTTTGCAGAAAAAGAATATCAAACGGAGTCCAAACGGAATGAAACCTTCGGGAACGTGATTTTCGGAACGAACGTGATCCAGAGGATATGGACCCTACGTCAAGACATCAACCAGGAAGGCACGAGGTAGGGGGCGCGCCTACCCCCTGGGCGCGCCCTCCACCCTCGTGGGGCCCATGTTGCTCCACCGACGTACTTCTTCCTTCCATATATACCTACGTACCCCCAAACTACCAGACACGGAGCCAAAAACCTAATTCCACCGCCGCAACCTTCTGTACCCGTGAGATCCCATCTTGGGGCCTTTTCCGGATCTCCACCGGAGGGGGCATCGATCACGGAGGGCTTCTACATCAACACCATAGCCTCTCCGATGATGTGTGAGTAGTTTACCTCAGACCTTCGGGTCCAAGTTATTAGCTAGATGGCTTCTTCTCACTCTTTGGATCTCAATACAAAGTTCTCCACGATTCTCGTGGAGATCTATTCGATGTAATCTTCTTTTGCGGTGTGTTTGTTGAGACCGATGAATTGTGGGTTTATGATCAAGTTTATCTATGAACAATATTTGAATCTTCTCTGAATTCTTTTTATGTATGATTGGTTATCTTTGCAAGTCTCTTCGAATTATCAGTTTGGTTTGGCCTACTAGATTGATCTTTCTTGCAATGGGAGAAGTGCTTAACTTTGGGTTCAATCTTGCGGTGTCCTTTCCCAGTGACAGTAGGGGCAGCAAGGCACGTATTGTATTGTTGCCATCGAGGATAACAAGATGGGGTTTATATCATATTGCATGAGTTTATCCCTCTACATCATGTCATCTTACTTAAAGTGTTACTCTATTCTTATGAACTTAATACTCTAGATGCATGATGGATAGCGGTCGATGTGTGGAGTAATAGTAGTAGATGCAGGCAGGAGTCGGTCTACTTGTCGCGAACGTGATGCCTATATACATGATCATACCTAGATATTCTCATAATTATTCTCAATTCTGTCAATTGCTCAACAGTAATTTGTTCACCCACCGTAATACTTATGCTCTCGAGAGAAGCCACTAGTGAAACCTATGGCCCCCGGGTCCATCTTCCATCATATTAATCTTCCAACACGTAGCTATTTTTTATTGCCTTTTATTTTACTTTGCATCTTTATCATAAAAATACCAAAAATATTATCTTACATATCTATCAGATCTCACTCTTGTAAGTGACCGTGAAGGGGTTGACAACCCCTTTATTGCATTGGTTGCGAGGATTTATTTGTTTATGTAGGTGCGAGGGACTCGTGCGTGGCCTCCTACTGGATTGATACCTTGGTTCTCAAAAACTGAGGGAAATACTTAAGCTGCTTTACTGCATCACCCTTTCCTCTTCAAGGGAAAACCAACGCAGTGCTCAAGAGGTAGCAAGAAGGAATTCTGGTGCCGTTGCTGGGGAGTCTACGCAAAAGTCAACATACCAAGCACCCATCACAAACCCTTATCTCCCGCATTACATTATTTTCCATTTGCCTCTCGTTTTCCAATCCACCACTTCACCCTTGTCATTTTATTCGCCCTCCCTTTTCTGTTCGCCTCTTTTTCGCCTGCTTCTTTTTTGCTCGTGTGTTGGATTGCTTGTTTGTCACGATGGCTCAAGATAATACTAAATTGTGTGACTTTACCAATACCAACAATAATGATTTTCTTAGCACTCCGATTGCTCCTCTTACCGATACTAAATCTTTTGAAATCAATACTGCTTTACTGAATCTTGTCATGAAAGATTAATTCGCTGGCCTTCCTAGTGAAGATGCCACTACCCATCTAAATAGCTTCCTTGATTTGTGTGATATGCAAAAGAAGAAAGATGTGGATAATGATATTGTTAAATTGAAGCTATTTCTTGTTTCGCTTAGAGATCGTGCTAAAGCTTGGTTTTCGTCTTTGCCTAAAAATAGTATTGATTCTTGGAATAAGTGCAAAGATGCTTTTATCTCTAAATATTTTCCTCCCGCTAAGATCATCTCTCTTAGAAACGATATTATGAATTTTAAGCAACTTGATCATGAACATGTGGCACAAGCTTGGGAGAGGATGAAATTAATGATACGTAATTGCCCTACTCATGGTTTGAATTTGTGGATGATTATACAAAAAATTTATGCCGGATTGAAATTTGCTTCTAGAAATCTTTTAGATTCGGCCGCGGGAGGCACTTTTATGGAAATCACTTTAGGAGAAGCTACTAAACTCCTAGATAATATTATGGTTAATTATTCTCAATGGCACACTGAAAGATCTACTAATAAAAAGGTGCATGCGATAGAAGAAATTAATGTTTTGAATGAAAAGATGGATGAACATATGAAATTATTTGCTACTAAAAGTGTTTCTTCTGATCCTAATGATATGTCTTTGTCTACTTTGATTTAGAATAATAATGAATCTATGGATGTGAATTTGGTTGGTAGACATAATTTTGGTAACAACGCGTATAGAGGAAACTTTAATCCTAGGCCGTATCTTAGTAATTCCTCTAATAATTATGGTAATTCCTACAACAATTCTTATGGAAATTTTAATAAGATGCCTTCTGAATTTCAGACTAGTGTTAAGGAGTTTATGAATTCACAAAAGAATTTCAATGCTTTGCTTGAAGAAAAATTGCTTAAAGTTGATGAATTGGCTACGAACGTTGATAGAATTTCTCTTGATGTTGATTCCTTGAAACTTAGATCTATTCCACCTAAGCATGATATCAATGAGTCTCTCAAAGCCATGAGAATTTCCATTGATGAGTGCAAAGAAAGAACCGCTAGGATGCGTGCTAAGAAAGATTGCTTTTTGAAGGCGTGTTCTTCTAGTTTCTATGAAAATAAAGATGAAGATCTAAAAGTTATTGATGTGTCCCCTATTAAATCTTTGTTTTGCAATATGAATCTTGATAATGATGGGACTGAATATGATCCACCTTTACCTAGAAGGCGTTCCAAAAATTCGGAGTTTTTAGATCTTGATGCAAAAATTGGTAAAAGTGGGATTGAAGAGATCAAAACTCTAGATATTAATAAACCCACTATTTTGGATTTCAAGGAATTTAATTATGATAATTGTTCTTTGATAGATTGTATTTCCTTGTTGCAATCCGTGCTATATTCTCCACATGCTTATAGTCAACATAAAGCTTTTACTAAACATATCGTTGATGCTTTGATGCAATCTTATGAAGAAAAACTTGAGTTGGAAGTTTCTATCCCTAGAAAACTTTATGATGATTGGAAACCTACTATTAAAATTAAAATTAAAGATCATGAATGCTATGCTTTGTGTGATTTGGGTGCTAGTGTTTCCACGATTCCAAAAACTTTGTGTGATTTGCTAGGTTTCTGTGATTTTGATGATTGCTCTCTAAACATGCACCTTGCGGATTCCACCATTAAGAAACCTATGGGAAGAATTAATGATGTTCTTATTATTGCAAATAGGAACTATGTGCCCGTAGATTTTATTGTTCTTGATATAGATTGCAATCCTTCATGTCCTATTATTCTTAGTAGACCTTTCCTTAGAACGATTGGTGCAATTATTGATATGAAAGAAGGGAATATTAGATTCCAATTTCCGTTAAGGAAAGGCATGGAACACTACCCTAGAAAGAAAATAAAATTACCTTATTAATCTATTATGAGAGCCACTTATGGATTGCCTACCAAAGATGGCAATACCTAGATCTATCCTTGCTATTATGCCTAGCTAGGGGCGTTAAACGATAGCGCTTGTTGGGAGGCAACCCAATTTTATTTTTAGTTTTTTGCTTTTTGCTTCTGTTTAGGAATAAAAATTTGATCTAGCCTCTGGTTAGATGTGTTTTTATGTTTTAATTAGTGTTTGTGCCAAGTTTAACCTATAGGATCTTCTTGGATGATAGTTATTTGATCTTGCTGAAAATTCCAGAAAATTTCTGTTCACTAAAATAATTGTTAAAAATCACCAGAACGTGATAAAATATTTATTCCAATTGCTGCTAATCAATAAACAAATTGTCTAGGTCGTCCTATTTTGGCTGAATTTTTGGAGTTCCAGAAGTTTGCGTTAGTTACAGATTACTACAGACTGTTCTGTTTTTGACAGATTCTGTTTTTCGTGTGTTGTTTGCTTATTTTGATGAATCTATGGCTAGTAAAATAGTTTATAAACCATAGAGAAGTTGGAATACAGTAGGTTTTACACCAATATAAATAAATAATGAGTTCATTACAGTACCTTGAAGTGGTGTTTTGTTTTCTTTCGCTAACGGAGCTCACGAGATTTTCTGTTAAGTTTTGTGTTGTGAAGTTTTCAAGTTTTGGGTAAAAGATTTGATGGATTATGGAACAAGGAGTGGCAAGAGCCTAAGATTGGGGATGCCCATGGCACCCCAATATAATCTAAGGACACCAAAAAGCCAAAGCTTGGGGATGCCCCGGAAGGCATCCCCTCTTTCGTCTACTTCCATCGGTAACTTTACTTGGAGCTATATTTTTATTCACCACATGATATGTGTTTTGCTTGGAGCATCTTGTATGATTTGAGTCTTTGCTTTTTAGTTTACCACAATCATCTTTGTTGTACACACCTTTTGAGAGAAACACACATGATTCGGAATTTATTAGAATACTCTATGCGCTTCACTTATATCTTTTGAGCTATATAGTTTTTGCTCTAGTGCTTCACTTATATCTTTTAGAGCACGTCGGTGGTTTTGTTTTATAGAAACTATTATTCTCTCACGCTTCACTTATATTATTTTGAGAGTCTTAAACAGCATGGTAATTTGCTTAAATTGGGAAATTAATCCTAATATGTTAGGTATTCAAGACTAGTAAAAAAACTTTCTTATGAGTGTGCTGAATGCTAAGAGAAGTTTGATGCTTGATGATTGTTTTGAGATATGGAGGTAGTGATATTAAAGTTGTGCTAGTTGAGTAGTTGTGAATTTGAGAAATACTTGTGTTGAAGTTTGCAAGTCTCGTAGCATGCACGTATGGTAAGCGTTATGTAACAAATTTGAAACATGAGGTGTTTTTTGATTGTCCTCCTTATGAGTAGCGGTCGGGGACGAGCGATGGTCTTTTCCTACCAATATATCCCCCTAGGAGCATGTGCGTAGTGCTTGGTTTTTGATGAATTGTAGATTTTTGCAATAAGTATGTGAGTTCTTTATGACTAATGTTGAGTCCATGGATTATACGCACTCTTACCCTTCCATCATTGCTAGCCTCTTCGGTACCGTGCATTGCCCTTTCTCACATTGAGAGTGGGTGCAAACTTCACCGGTGCATCCAAACCCCGTGATATGATACGCTCTTTCACACATAAACCTCCTTATATCCTCCTCAAAACAGCCACCATACCTACCTATTATGGCATTTCCATAGCCATTCCGAGATATATTGCCATGCAACTTTCCACCGTTCCGTTTATCATGACACGTTCATCATTGTCATATTGCTTTGCATGATCATGTAGTTGACATCGTATTTGTGGCAAAGCCACCGTTCATAATTTTTTCATACATGTCACTCTTGATTCATTGCTATCCCGGTATACCGCCGGAGGCATTCATATAGAGTCATACTTTGTTCTAGTATCGAGTTGTAATCATTGAGTTGTAAATAAATAGAAGTGTGATGATCATCATTCATAGAGCATTGTCCCGATAAAAAAATGAGAGAAAGGCCAAATAAAAAAAGAAGGCCCAAAAAAAGGGGGGACAATGCTACTATCCTTTTTCCACACTTGCGCTTCAAAGTAGCACCATGATCTTCATGATAGAGAGTCTCTTGTTTTCTCACTTCCATATACTAGTGGGAATTTTTCATTATAGAACTTGGCTTGTATATTCCAACAATGGGCTTCCTCAAATGCCCTAGGTCTTCGTGAGCAAGCAAGTTGGATGCACACCCACTTAGTTTCTTTTGTTGAGCTTTCATGCATTTATAGCTCTAGTGCATCCGTTGCATGGCAATCCCTACACCTTGCATTAACATCAATCGATGGGCATCTCCATAGCTCATTGGTTAGCCGCGTTGATGTGAGACTTTCTTCTTTTTTGTCTTCTCCACATAACCCCCATCATTATATTCTATTCCACCCATAGTGCTATATCCATGGCTCACGCTCATGTATTGCGTGAAGGTTGAAAAAGTTTGAGATTACTAAAGTATGAAACAATTGCTTGGCTTGTCATCAGGGTTGTGCATGATGAGAGCATTCTTGTGTGACGAAAATGGAGCATGACTAAACTATATGATTTTGTAGGGATGAACTTTCTTTGGCCATGTTATTTTGAGAGGACATAATTGCTTAGTTAATATGCTTGAAGTATTATTACTTTTATGTCAATATTAAACTTTTATCTTGAATCTTTCGGATCTGAATATTCATACCACAATTAAGAGAATTACATTGAAATTATGCCAAGTAGCATTCCACATCAAAAATTCTGTTTTTATCATTTACCTACTCGAGGACGAGCGGGAATTAAGCTTGGGGATGCTTGATACGTCTCCAACATATCTATAATTTTTTATTGTTCCATGCTATACTATATTCTGTTTTGGACATTAATGGGCTTTATTATACACTTTTATATTATTTTTGGGACTAACCTATTAACCGGAGGCCCACCCCAGAATTGCTGTTTTTTTTGCCTATTTCAGAGTTTTGCAGAAAAAGAATATCAAACGGAGTCCAAACGGAATGAAACCTTCGGGAACGTGATTTTCGGAACGAACGTGATCCAGAGGACTTGGACCCTACGTCAAGACATCAACCAGGAAGGCACGAGGTAGGGTGCGCGCCTACCCCCCTGGGCGCGCCCTCCACCCTCGTGGGGCCCACGTTGCTCCACCGACGTACTTCTTCCTCCCATATATACCTACGTACCCCCAAACTACCAGACACGGAGCCAAAAACCTAATTCCACCGCCGCAACCTTCTGTACCCGTGAGATCCCATCTTGGGGCCTTTTTCGGAGCTCCGCCGGAGGGTGCATCGATCACGGAGGGCTTCTACATCAACACCATAGCCTCTCCGATGATGTGTGAGTAGTTTACCTCAGACCTTCGGGTCCATAGTTATTAGCTAGATGGCTTCTTCTCTGTCTTTGGATCTCAATACAAAGTTCTCCATGATTCTCGTGGAGATCTATTCGATGTAATCTTCTTTTGCGGTGTGTTTGTTGAGACCGATGAATTGTGGGTTTATGATCAAGTTTATCTATGAACAATATTTGAATCTTCTCTGAATTCTTTTATGTATGATTGGTTATCTTTGCAAGTCTCTTCGAATTATCAGTTTGGTTTGGCCTACTAGATTGATCTTTCTTGCAATGGGAGAAGTGCTTAGCTTTGGGTTCAATCTTGCGGTGTCCTTTCCCAGTGACAGTAGGGGCAGCCACGCACGTATGGTATTGTTGCCATCGGGGATAACAAGATGGGGTTTATATCATATTGCATGAGTTTATCCCTCTACATCATGTCATCTTACTTAAAGCGTTACTCTGTTCTTATGAACTTAATACTCTAGATGCATGTTGGATAGCGGTTGATGTGTGGAGTAATAGTAGTAGATGCAGGCAGGAGTCGGTCTACTTGTCGCGGACGTGATGCCTATATACATGATCATACCTAGATATTCTCATAATTATGCTCAATTATGTCAATTGCTCAACAGTAATTTGTTCACCCACCATAATGTGAAACAGTCGTGCTCGTCAGGGACCAAAGAGGGTTAGATGCATGGCACAACTCAAACATAGGTCCCTGATGAGCACGACTTGTTAGTATGTCACTTGGGGGCTTCCTGTTCAAACATAGGCGTATTTTACCAAAGAGAACATAGCGTTACCACCCTCTTGACCAGGTTTGTCCAAACATAGGCGTATTCGACCAAAGAGGACATAACCTTTCCGGGTCATCCTACCTGTAGCCAGCTTCTTCAACTCCATCGGGTAATCCCGATTGACCCGTCGAACTCTTAACGATCAATCTTACGGCGTATTCGACCAAGATCTGAGCTCGTTAAGGTTCAAATGGCAGTTTGTCATGCGAGAGCACGGTTTACAGATAGTCAGGATAGATCCAGGATTCATAAGCCGCCTTCCTTGAAACTTGGATAAATTGGCCCGTGAGGCATGCTGTTACTTTGGCCCCACGTACTCCTGATAAGTCTTTGAGCAAGACCAGACTTTATCTAGGGTTCAAACGTCGATTGGGCACACTGTGAGTCAGGCTCACGGAACGCATGTATAATCCAGTGGCTCAGGCTAGTTTCATTGAAGAAGACACTTTGGCTTGGCAGCCCACAAAAGCCTCGAATTTCTTTTGATTTTTCATTTATATTCGAAGATTTCTTCTTTGACTTCTGGTTTTTTACAACGGGCCCAGCTACCCTACTTATGGCTCATATTTGAAGCATCTTCTGGGTCTCTATAACCCACCAGGATGGCAGACTCTAAGTCGCCATAGTATCATACTCTTATGTTTACAGTTACAGCTCTGAAATACCTCTAACCGTATGATCTTATTTAAACAATTATCAAGCCGGCCTTGGTTATGGACTGTTTGTCCCCAGCGGCTTCAATTGGGTATCATGACCCGCTCGGCGGTAAGCCGCCAGGGCATTGTACTTTCTTTGTGTATAGGATAATAATCATTCAGATCTGCATAAATCAAAGGATATCATAACCATAATGGTTTTTTAAGCCAGGCGGATCAATAGGATTGATTAAAAAGCAGAAACGTGCACGATGGCACGACAGATTCACGTTTTTACTACCCTATTACATAGCTCCATGAGCCGAATGAGATCAAGTGTTTTTTCAAAAGATCAAGTATCTAAACCGCCCGGCGGTTCAATCTTCTTGACCTTGCTGATTGGAGGCTTCTGCGTCATCCCTTTCCGGTTCTTCGTCCTCCTCCGCTGTCTGAAAATTTGGTGATGACCAATCGATGCCAGATAAAGCTTGAAATATAGCCTCGTCATCTATAAGATCAGACCACTCAATTTCAGGGGCGAAAGTGTGCTTACGGATTGGAGGGATTAAGTCCATCACTCTATACACTGGGGTTGGCATCTTCTGATTCTGCTTGTTGTAAGCCGGATGGTACTTGGAAAGGTCTGAGTCATTGGTAATCATAGTCGCCATTGGACGTATCTCTTTCACACAAGCAGAGAAGTCCTTCTGATCAAACGGCGTACCATCCTGTTTCAAACTTGGGTAACCAGTGGCTACCTCAGATGGGTCAAGCTCTGGCACCCACACCTTGGCTCGGCTCAAAGCCATTACAGCGTCGGCTCTTGCAGACGACCGCTTCATCTCATCAATTCTGGCAGGTAGCACAGAAAGTCTTTTCAAAACATCTATCAGCAGAGTTGGTGCTTGATTAGTCGGAGAGATGGAGGCCAGCGCACATTGAGCTCCGGTGTATAGTTGTTCGACAAGTGTATACACAGCTTTGAGTTTCACAAGCACTTCTTGATTAAGGTTGTTGCTCCTGGGGCCTGGATATATTACAGATTGGTTAATGGCGGGTTATATTATCACAACAAGGATTTACTTTTGATGATTAGCAAGGCGACTCACCAAAGATAGCAGAAACCATCTGAGATACACGGTGTTTTAAGCCGCTGAGCTCAATAGTCACCTCTTGTAGAGCTGCCTCTGCTCTCTCCGCCCGCTGCGTTAAAGCACTCTTCTCTCCAGCCCAAGTCTTTTTCTCCGCTTCAAAACTGGTCTTCAGCTTTTCCGACTCAGCCACGCTAAACTGGAACTTTGACTCAGCTTTCTGGGTCTCGGTTTCCTGAGTCGCCAACCGGTTGTTTGCATCATTTAATTGAGACTCCGGGTCAGCAGTGGCAGCCTGTATGAAGTACAGAGTTATCAACACATTTATATCAGGGTTATACGCATATAAGTCCCAAGTCTTTTGCAAGCAACAACACTCAGCACTTGGGGGCTAATGTCTGTCAAAGAAATTTTTCAAGGAAACGGCTCTTATGAATAAAGTCCCAAGCACTTTGCAAGCAAGACTACTTGGCACTTGGGGGCTAATGCATATCGCTTGTATCTTCTTAATGATGAGCCGGATGTGCTGTAAACAGTACCAGCTGACTCATGGGGGCTATGCAGTTAAGCTCTCTTTTCTTACACAATGGTAAATAGGACCAGTTCATTCATGCTGATTAAACCGGCCCTTGGGGACTACGGACGCAAAGCTAAAACCGTTTAAAAATCCGGTTTAATTTTTACCCGGACTTGGAGGGAGTCTATGGCAGAAGCTTATGGATTCTTCTAAGTCTACCGCCTATTCAATCTTATCATAACCAATAGACTTGGGGGCTGGCAGGATGTACATAACTCATTTAAAAGTCGGAAGTCATACCTCATATTTCTGGTGCATCTGTTTCACCATAACAATCTCAAGGTCGCGACTGGAATGAACTTGGTTAAGATAACCAAAGAATACTTCATTGTCAGTCAGTTGAGAGTAGTTAGCAATGTCAAATTTCATTTTTCGCCTCTCAATGAACTCGTCTTTAGCGGAGTGCTTAGCCAAGACGGTTGGATGTCCCGGTTCTCTGAAACTGGTGCCAGTAATCATAACATCTTCACCATGTTCTTATGGCGGCTTAAGTGGATTGGATGACTCAGTGAGCACAGGATTGGCATCCGTATGATCATGGAAGAGGTCAGGAATCTCAGGCAGAGTATCAGTGGCAGTTTCTTCTGGTTGTTTGTCAGAAGTTTCAGGTACAGGGACTTGCTGCTCCTGCTCAGCAACTTCAGGTGCCTCAGTTGGCTTGGTCACCTTCACCTTCTTGTTAGGCTTTGCTTGACCACTGCACGGGTTATGACAAGTTAGTATAAATATAAGAGTATAAAGAGTTACAGAGTAAAATTAATGGCCATTACCCAGGGGCAGTTTTAAAAGCCGGCAGCTCGGTTTGTGATGAATCGCCAGAGGAAGAACGGGCAACTTCCTGGTCAATGGTCATCAACAGAGTTAAGTGATAGACAAATAAGACCTGCCAACGGGTCAAAGGAGTAAGTTAAAAAGAACCTCGTTTCGTCGTTTTCGAGGAGCGGGAGTGTTGGGTAAGCCGGGGGACAACTCTTCACCGCTGCTCGTTCGGGTCTGACGTCGATTCTCATGTTGTTGTTGCTTCAAAAGAAAGTGAGGATCTAAATAAGCCAAGGGGTGTGAAAACCTTACTTTCCGAGTTACTTGTCGAAGTTTCTGTCTTGGCAAAGGGTCTGAGACGGAGGAAATAATAGTTACCTCTTCTTCAGCTGCTTGGCTGGCTCCCGTGTCAGCCTGATAATAGTCAGTGTCAATAAGATGATTGAAAAATGAGCCAAGAGAGTCAAGGGCTACCTCCGACTCAGAGGTGTCATCCAGTTTAAGCAGATCAGAGGCGCTTGGTTTCTTTTTTCTCTTGGTGGTCTTCTTGACGGCTTTCTTGGCGGCTTTTTTGAAAGCCCTGGCCTTCTTGGCAGCTTCATGATCATACTCCGTCTTCCAAAAGTCGGATTTAGCCTGTAAAAGTCATCAAAAGTTGAGTTAATAAATTATTTGGATAATAAGGTAAAGGTAAGAAAGTTTAGAGACTCACGTCTGGGGCCGGGTTAAGTTTGCAGAACGGGGCCAGACCCACTTTAATGCAATCTTCTGGGTCTTCATTCAGAAGGGACTTAACCATTTCATCTATTGCTGCGTCAGTTAATGGTGCAGAGCTGTGGCGCAGTGGATCCTTTACACCTCCAGTGTAAGTGCACATTAAGCCGGTGCGACGGCTTAAGGGTATGATCCGCCAAGAAACCCAACACCTGACTAAATCAACGCCAGTTAGCCCATTTCCTAGCAGAGCTCTAACCTTCACAATGGTAGGAGCAATTATTTTCTGTTCAGCAGCAGTAAGTTTTTCAGGAAGATTGTGCTTTGGGTCTAAGTGCTCGACACGGTAACCCGGCAGTGGATTCTCGTCAGCCGGAGAAGTGTCTTTGCAATAAAACCACGTCTGGTTCCAATCCTTGGGGTGGCTTGGCAAGTAGGCATAAGGGAAGATAGCATCTCTTCTGCGTTGAATCGAGATCCTGCCAAGTTTCAAGATGGGCCCTGCTACCTCTTGAGCACTACGTTGGTTTTCCCTTGAAGAGGAAAGGGTGATGCAGCAAAGTAGCGTAAGTATTTCCCTCAGTTTTTGAGAACCAAGGTATCAATCCAGTAGGAGGCCACGCACGAGTCCCTCGCACCTACACAGACAAATAAATCCATGCAACCAACACAATAAAGGGGTTGTCAATCCCTTCACGGTCACTTACGAGAGTGAGATCTGATAGATATGATAAGATAAGATTTTTGGTATTTTTATGATAAAGATGCAAAGTAAAGAAAGCAAAATAGAAACGGCGCCAAAAATAGCTTGTTGTCGGGAAATTAATATGATGGAAAATAGACCCCGGGGCCATAAGTTTCACTAGTGGCTTCTCTCAAGAGCATAAATATTACGGTGGGTGAATAAATTACTGTTGAGCAATTGATAGAATTGAGCATAGTTATGAGAATATCTAGGTATGATCATGTATATAGGCATCACGTCCGAGACAAGTAGACCGACTCCTGCCTGCATCTACTACTATTACTCCACACATCGACCGCTATCCAGCATGCATCTAGAGTAGTAAGTTCATAAGAATAGAGTAACGCTTTAAGCAAGATGACATGATGTAGAGGGATAAACTCATGCAATATGATATAAACCCCATCTCGTTATCCTCGATGGCAACAATACAATACGTGCCTTGCTGCCCCTACTGTCACTGGGAAAGGACACCGCAAGATTGAACCCAAAGCTAAGCACTTCTCCCATTGCAAGAAAGATCAATCTAGTAGGCCAAACAAAACTGATAATTCGAAGAGACTTGCAAAGATAACCAATCATACATAAAAGAATCCAGAGAAGATTCAAATATTGTTCATAGATAAACTTGATCATAAACCCACAATTCATCGATCTCAACAAACACACCGCAAAAGAAGATTACATCGAATAGATCTCCACAAGAGAGGGGGAGAACATTGTATTGAGATCCAAAAAGAGAGAAGAAGCCATCTAGCTAATAACTATGGACCCGAAGGTCTGAGGTAAACTACTCACACATCATCGGAGAGGCTATGGTGTTGATGTAGAAGCCCTCCGTGATCGATGCCCCCTCCGGCGGAGCTCCGGAAAGGCCCCCAGATGGGATCTCACGGGTACAGAAGGTTGCGGCGGTGGAATTAGGTTTTTGGCTCCGTATTTGGTAGTTTGGGGGTACGTAGGTATATATAGGAGCAAGAAGTACTTCGATGGAGCAGCATGGGGCCCACGAGGGTGGAGGGCTCGCCCAGGGGGTAGGCGCGCCCCCCTACCTCGTGCCCTCCTGGTTGATGTCTTGACGTAGGGTCCAAGTCCTCTGGATCACGTTCGTTCCAACAATCACGTTCCCGAAGGTTTCATTCCGTTTGGACTCCGTTTGATATTCTTTTTCTGCGAAACTCTAAAATAGGCAAAAAAACAGCAATTCTGGGCTGGGCCTCCGGTTAATAGGTTAGTCCCAAAAATAATATAATATAGCATGGAACAATCAAAAATTATAGATACGTTGGAGACGTATCAAGCATCCCCAAGCTTAATTCCTGCTCGTCCTCGAGTAGGTAAATGATAAAAACAGAATTTTTGATGTGGAATGCTACTTGGCATAATTTCAATGTAATTCTCTTAATTGTGGTATGAATATTCAGATCTGAAAGATTCAAGACAAAAGTTTAATATAGACATAAAAATAATAATACTTCAAGCATACTAACTAAGCAATTATGTCTTCTCAAAATAACATGGCCAAAGAAAGTTATCCCTACAAAATCATATAGTCTGGCTATGCTCTATCTTCACCACACAAAATATTTAAATCATGCACAACCCCGATGACAAGCCAAGCAATTGTTTCATACTTTTAGTGTTTTCAAACTTTTTCAATGTTCACGCAATACATGAGCGTGAGCCATGGACATAGCACTATATGTGGAATAGAATGGTGGTTGTGGAGAAGACAAAAAAGGGAGAAGATAGTCTCACATCAACTAGGCGTATCAACGGGCTATGGAGATGCCCATTAATAGATATCAATGTGAGTGAGTAGGGATTTCCATGCAATGGATGCACTAGAGCTATAAGTATATGAAAGCTCAACGAAAGAAACTAAGTGGGTGTGCATCCAACTTGCTTGCTCACGAAGACCTAGGGCATTTTGAGGAAGCCCATCATTGGAAGATACAAGCCAAGTTCTATAATGAAAATTTCCCACTAGTATATGAAAGTGATATCATAGGAGACTCTCTATCATGAAGATCATGGTGCTACTTTGAAGCACAAGTGTGGTAAAAGGATAGTAACATTGTCCCATCTCTCTTTTTCTCTCATTTTTTTATTTGTCCCATTCCTTCTCTTTTTTATGGCCTCTTTTTTCGTCCGGAGTCTCATCCCGACTTGTGGGGGAATCATAGTCTCCATCATCCTTTCCTCACTTGGGACAATGCTCTAAAAGATGATGCTCATCACACTTTTATTTACTTACAACTCAACAATTACAACTCAATACTTAGAACAAAATATGACTCTATGTGAATACCTCCGGCGGTGTACCGGGATATGCAATGAATCAAGAGTGACATGTATGAAAGAATTATGAACGGTGGCTTTGCCACAAATACGATGTCAACTACATGATCATGCGAAGCAGTATGACAATGATGGAGCGTGTCATAATAAACGGAACGGTGGTAAGTTGCATGGCAATATATCTCGGAATGGCTATGGAAATGCCATGATAGGTAGGTATGGTGGCTGTTTTGAGGAAGGTATATGGTGGGTGTATGATACCGGCGAAACGTGCGCCGTATTAGAGAGGCTAGCAATGGTGGAAAGAGAAAAAGTGTGTATAATCCATGGACTCAACATTAGTCATAAAGAACTCATATACTTATTGCAAAAATCTACAAGTTATCAAAGCAAAGTATTACGCGCATGCTCCTAGGGGGATAGATTGGTAGGAAAAGACCATCGCTCGTCCCCGACCGCCACTCATAAGGAAGACAATCAATAAATAAATCATGCTGCGACTTCATCACATAACGGTTCACCATACGTGCATCCTACGGGAATCACAAACTTTAATGCAAGTATTTCTCAAATTCAAAACTACTCAACTAGGATGACTCTAATATCACCATCTTCATATCTCAAAACAATTATCAAGCATCTAACTTCTCATAGTATTCAACACACTCATAAGATAAAAAATACTAATCTTGAATGCCTATCATTGTCAAAGCAAACTACCATGCTGTTTTGTAGGACTCTCAAAATAATCTAAGTGAAGCACGAGAGAACAATAGTTTCTATAAAACAAAATCACCACCGTGCTCTAAAAGATATAAGTGAAGCACTAGAGCAAAAACTATATAACTCAAAAGATATAAGTGAAGCACATAGAGTATTCTAATAAATTCCGAATCAAGTGTGTCTCTCTCAAAAGGTGTGTACAGCAAATATTATTGTGGTAAACTAAAAAGAAAAGACTCAAATAATACAAGACGCTCCAAGCAAAACACATATCATGTGGTGAATAAAAATATAGCTCCAAGTAAAGTTACCGATGGAAGTAGACGAAAGAGGGGATGCCTTCCGGGGCATCCCCAAGCTTTGGCTTTTTGGTGTCCTTAGATTATCTTGGGGTGCCATAGGCATCCCCAATCTTAGGCTCTTGCCACTCCTTGTTCCATAATCCATCAAATCTTTCACCCAAAACTTGGAAACTTCACAACACAAAACTTAACAGAAAATCTCGTGAGCTCCGTTAGCGAAAGAAAACAAAACACCACTTCAAGGTACTGCAATGAACCCATTCTTAATTTATATTGGTGTTAAACCTACTGTATTCCAACTTCACTATGGTTTATAAGCTATTTTACTATCCATAGATTCATCAAAATAAGCAAACAACACACGAAAAACAGAATCTGTCAAAAACAGAACAGTTTGTAGTAATCTGTAACTAACGCAAACTTCTGGAACTCCAAAAATTCAGCCAAAATAGGACGACCTAGACAATTTGTTTATTGATCAGAAGATATTGGAATAAGTATTTTATCACGTTCTGGTGATTTTTAACAATTATTTTCGAGAACAGAAAGTTTCTGCAATTTTCAGCAAGATCAAATAACTATCATCCAAGAAGATCCTATAGGTTAAATTTGGCACAAACACTAATTAAAACATAAAAACACATCTAAACATAGGCTAGATCAAAGATTTATTCCTAAACAGAAGCAAAAGGCAAAAAAACTAAAAATAAAATTGGGTTGCCTCCCAACAAGCGCTATCGTTTAACGCCCCTAGCTAGGCATAAAAGCAAGGATAGATCTAGGTATTGCCATCTTTGGTAGGCAATCCATAAGTGGCTCTCATAATAGATTCATAAGGTAATTTTATTTTCTTTCTAGGGAAGTGTTCCATGCCTTTCCTTAACGGAAATTGGAATCTAATATTCCCTTCCTTCATATCAATAATTGCACCAATCGTTCTAAGGAAAGGTCTACCAAGAATAATAGGACATGAAGGATTGCAATCTATATTAAGAACAATAAAATCTATGGGCACATAATTCCTATTTGCAATAATAAGAACGTCGTTAATTCTTCCCATAGGTTTCTTAATGGTGGAATCCGCAAGGTGCAAGTTTAAAGAGCGATCATCAAAATCACGGAAACCTAGCAAATCGCACAAAGTCTTTGGAATCGTGGAAACACTAGCACCCAAATCACACAAAGCATAGCATTCATGATCTTTAATTTTAATTTTAATAGTAGGTTCCCACTCATCATAAAGTTTTCTAGGGATAGAAACTTCCAACTCAAGTTTTTCTTCATAAGATTGTATCAAAGCATCAACGATATGTTTAGTAAAAGCTTTATGTTGACTATAAGCATGTGGAGAATTTAGCACGGATTGCAACAAGGAAATACAATCTGTCAAAGATCAATTATCATAATTAAATTCCTTGAAATCCAAAATAGTGGGTTCATTAATATCTAAAGTTTTGATCTCTTCAATCCCACTTTTACCAATTTTTGCATCAAGATCTAAAAACTCCGAATTTTTGGAACGCCTTCTAGGTAAAGGTGGATCATATTCAGTCCCATCATTATCAAGATTCATATTGAAAAACAAAGATTTAATTGGGGACACATCAATAACTTTTAGATCTTCATCTTTATTTTCATAGGAATTAGAAGAACACGCCTTCATAAAGCAATCTTTCTTAGCACGCATCCTAGCGGTTCTTTCTTTGCACTCATCAATGGAAATTATCATGGCTTTGAGAGACTCATTGATATCATGTTTAGGTGGAATAGATCTAAGTTTTAAAGAATCAACATCAAGAGAAATTCTATCAACGTTCCTAGCCAATTCATCAACTTTAAGCAATTTTTCTTCAAGCAAAGCATAGAAATTATTTTGCAAATTCATAAACTCTTTAACACTAGTCTCAAATTCAGAAGGCATCTTATTAAAATTTCCATAAGAATTGTTGTAGGAATTACCATAATTATTAGAGGAATTACTAGGATAAGGCCTAGAATTAAAGTTTCCTCTATACGCGTTGTTACCAAAATTATGTCTACCAACAAAATTCACATCCATAGATTCATTATTATTCTCAATCAAAGTAGACAAAGGCATATCATTAGGATCAGAAGAAACACTCTTAGTAGTAAATAATTTCATAAGTCCATCCATCTTTCCACTCAAAACATTAATTTCTTCTATCGCATGCACTTTTTTTATTAGTAGATCTTTCAGTGTGCCATTGAGAATAATTAACCATAATATTATCTAGGAGTTTAGTAGCTTCTCCTAAAGTGATTTCCATAAAAGTGCCTCCCGTGGCCGAATCTAAAAGATTTCTTGAAGCAAAATTCAATCCGGCATAAATTTTTTTGTATAATCATCCACAAATTCAAACCATGTGTAGGGCAATTACGTATCATTAATTTCATCCTCTCCCAAGCTTGTGCAACATGTTCATGATCAAGTTGCTTAAAATTCATGATATCGTTTCTAAGAGAGATGATCTTAGCGGGAGGAAAATACTTAGAGATAAAAGCATCTTTGCACTTATTCCAAGAATCAATACTATTTTTAGGCAAAGATGAAAACCAAGCTTTAGCACGACATCTAAGCGAAAAAGGAAATAGCTTCAGTTTAACAATATCATTATCCACATCTTTCTTCTTTTGCATATCACACAAATCAACGAAGCTATTTAGATGGGTAGCGGCATCCTCACTAGGAAGGCCGGCGAATTGATCTTTCATGACAAGATTCAACAGAGCAGCATTGATGTCACAAGATTCAGTATCGGTAAGAGGAGCAATCAGAGTGCTAAGGAAATCATTGTTGTTGGTATTGGTAAAGTCACACAATTTGGTATTATCTTGAGCCATCGTGATAAGCAAGCAATCCAACACACGAGCAAACAAGACATAAGCGGAAAAGAGGCGAACGAAAAAGAGAGGGCGAATAAAACAGCAAGGGTGAAGTGGGGGAGAGGAAAATGAGAGGCAAAAGCAAATAATGTAATGCGGGAGATAAGGGTTTGTGATGGGTACTTGGTATGTTGACTTTTGCGTAGACTCCCCGGCAACGGCGCCAGAAATCCTTCTTGCTACCTCTTGAGCACTGCGTTGGTTTTCCCTTGAAGAGGAAAGGGTGATGCAACAAAGTAGCGTAAGTATTTGCCTCAGTTTTTGAGAACCAAGGTATCAATCCAGTAGGAGGCCACGCACGAGTCCCTCGCACCTACAGAAACAAATAAATCCTCGCAACCAACGCAATAAAGGGGTTGTCAATCCCTTCACGGTCACTTACGAGAGTGAGATCCGATAGATATGATAAGATAGTATTTTTGGTATTTTTATGATAAAGATGCAAAGTAAAGAAAGCAAAATAAAAATGGCGCCAGAAATAGCTAGTTGTCGGGAAATTAATATGATGAAAAATAGACCCGGGGGCCATAGGTTTCACTATTGGCTTCTCTCAAGAGCATAAATATTACGGTGGGTGAACAAATTAATGTTGAGCAATTGATAGAATTGAGCATAGTTATGAGAATATCTAGGTATGATCATGTATATAGGCATCACGTCTGAGACAAGTAGACCGACTCATGCCTGCATCTACTACTATTACTACACACATCGACCGCTATCTAGCATGCATCTAGAGTATTAAGTTCATAAGAACAGAGTAACGCTTTAAGCAAGATGACATGATGTAGAGGGATAAACTCATGCAATATGATATAAACCCCATCTTGTAATCCTCGATGGAAACAATACAATACGTGCCTTGCTGCCCCTACTGTCACTGGGAAAGGACACCGCAAGATTGAACCCAAAGTTAAGCACTTCTCCCATTGCAAGAAAGATCAATCTAGTAGGCCAAACCAAACTGATAATTCGAAGAGACTTGCAAAGATAACCAATCATACATAAAAGAATTCAGAGAAGATTCAAATATTGTTCATAGATAAACTCGATCATAAACCCATAATTCATCGGTCTCAACAAACACACCGCAAAAGAAGATTACATCGAATAGATCTCCACAAGAGAGGGGGAGAACATTGTATTGAGATCCAAAAAGAGAGAATAAGCCATCTATCTAATAACTATGGACCCGAAGGTCTGAGGTAAACTACTCACACATCATCGGAGAGGCTATGGTGTTGATGTAGAAGCCCTCCGTGATCGATGCCCCCTCCGGCGGAGCTCCGGAAAAGGCCCCAAGATGGGATCTCACGGGTACAGAAGGTTGCGGCGGTGGAATTAGATTTTTGGTTCCGTGTCTGGTAGTTTGGGGGTACGTAGGTATATATGGGAGGAAGAAGTACATCGGTGGAGCAACGTGGGCCCCACGAGGGTGGAGGGCGCGCCCAGGGGGGTAAGCGCGCCCCCTACCTCGTGCCTTACTGGTTGATGTCTTGACGTAGGGTCCAAGTCCTCTGGATCACGTTCGTTTCGAAAATCACGTTCCCGAAGGTTTCATTCCGTTTGGACTCCGTTTGATATTCTTTTTCTGTGAAACTCTGAAATAGGCAAAAAACATCAATTCTGGGCTGGGCCTCCGGTTAATAGGTTAGTCCCAAAAATAATATAAAAGTGTATAATAAAGCCCATTAATGTCCAAAACAGAATATAATATAGCATGGAACAATAAAAAATTATAGATACGTTGGAGACGTATCAAGCATACCCAAGCTTAATTCCTGCTCGTCCTCGAGTAGGTAAATGATAAAAACAGAATTTTTTATGTGGAATGCTACTTGGCATAATTTCAATGTAATTCTCTTAATTATGGTATGAATATTCAGATCCGAAAGATTCAAGATAAAAGTTTAATATTGACATAAAAGTAATATTACTTCAAGCATATTAACTAAGCAATTATGTCCTCTCAAAATAACATGGCCAAAGAAAGTTCATCCCTACAAAATCATATAGTCTGGCTATGCTCTATCTTCACCACACAAAATATTTAAATCATGCACAACCCCGATGACAAGCCAAGCAATTGTTTCATACTTTTAGTGTTTTCAAACTTTTTCAATCTTCATGCAATACATGAGCGTGAGCCATGGACATAGCACTATATGTGGAATAGAATGGTGGTTGTGGAGAAGACAAAAAAGGGAGAAGATAGTCTCACATCAACTAGGCGTATCAACAGGCTATGGAGATGCCCATTAATAGATATCAATGTGAGTGAGTAGGGATTGCCATGCAACGGATGCACTAGAGCTATAAGTATATGAAAGCTCAACAAAAGAAACTAAGTGGGTGTGCATCCAACTTGCTTGCTCACGAAGACCTAGGGCGTTTTGAGGAAGCCCGTCATTGGAATATACAAGCCAAGTTCTATGATGAAAATTTCCCACTAGTATATGAAAGTGATATCATAGGAGACTCTCTATCATGAAGATCATGGTGCTACTTTGAAGCACAAGTGT
The DNA here is from genome assembly GCF_018294505.1 of Triticum aestivum. Classification (NCBI taxonomy): domain Eukaryota; kingdom Viridiplantae; phylum Streptophyta; class Magnoliopsida; order Poales; family Poaceae; genus Triticum; species Triticum aestivum. The sequence continues at coordinate 292,665,299 of NC_057802.1, read as the reverse complement.
GGTAAAAGGATAGTAACATTGTCCCTTCTCTCTTTTTCTCTCATTTTTTTTATTTGGGCCTTTTCTTCTCTTTTTTATGGCCTTTTTTTCGTCCGGAGTCTCATCCCGACTTGTGGGGGAATCATAGTCTCCATCATCCTTTCCTCACTTGGGACAATGCTCTAAAAGATGATGCTCATCACACTTTTATTTACTTACAACTCAACAATTACAACTCAATACTTAGAACAAAATATGACTCTATGTGAATGCCTCCGGCGGTGTACCGGGATATGCAATGAATCAAGAGTGACATGTATGAAAGAATTATGAACGGTGGCTTTGCCACAAATACGATGTCAACTACATGATCATGCGAAGCAATATGACAATGATGGAGCGTATCATAATAAACGAAACGGTGGTAAGTTGCATGGCAATATATCTCGGAATGGCTATGGAAATGCCATGATAGGTAGGTATGGTGGCTGTTTTGAGGAAGGTATATGGTGGGTGTATGATACCGGCGAAACATGCGCGGTATTAGAGACGCTAGCAATGGTGGAAAGAGAAAAAGTGCGTATAATCCATGGACTCAACATTAGTCATAAAGAACTCATATACTTATTGCAAAAATCTACAAGTTATCAAAGCAAAGTATTACGCGCATGCTCCTAGGGGGATAGATTGGTAGGAAAAGACCATCGCTCGTCCCCGACCGCCACTCATAAGGAAGACAATCAATAAATAAATCATGCTCCGACTTCATCACATAACGGTTCACCATACGTGCATGCTACGGGAATCACAAACTTTAACGCAAGTATTTCTCAAATTCAAAACTACTCAACTAGCATGACTCTAATATCACCATCTTCATATCTCAAAACAATTATCAAGCATCTAACTTCTCATAGTATTCAACACACTCATAAGAAAAAAAATACTAATCTTGAATGCCTATCATTGTCAAAGCAAACTACCATGCTGTTTTGTAGGACTCTCAAAATAATCTAAGTGAAGCATGAGAGAACAATAGTTTCTATAAAGAAAAATCACCACCGTGCTCTAAAAGATATAAGTGAAGCACTAGAGCAAAAACTATATAACTCAAAAGATATAAGTGAAGCACATAGAGTATTCTAATAAATTCCGAATCAAGTGTGTCTCTCTCAAAAGGTGTGTACAGCAAATATTATTGTGGTAAACTAAAAAGAAAAGACTCAAATAATACAAGACGCTCCAAGCAAAACACATATCATGTGGTGAATAAAAATATAGCTCCAAGTAAAGTTACCGATGGAAGTAGATGAAAGAGGGGATGCCTTCCGGGGCATCCCCAAGCTTTGGCTTTTTGGTGTCCTTAGATTATCTTGGGGTGCCATGGGCATCCCCAAGCTTAGGCTCTTGCCACTCCTTGTTCCATAATCCATCAAATCTTTCACCCAAAACTTGAAAACTTCACAACACAAAACTTAACAGAAAATCTCGTGAGCTCCATTAGCGAAAGAAAACAAAACACCACTTCAAGGTACTGCAATGAACTCATTCTTAATTTATATTGGTGTTAAAACTACTGTATTCCAACTTCACTATGGTTTATAAGCTATTTTACTAGCCATAGATTCATCAAAATAAGCAAATAACACATGAAAAACAGAATCTGTCAAAAACAGAACAGTCTGTAGTAATCTGTAACTATGCGAACTTCTGGAACTCCAAAAATTCAGCCAAAATAGGATGACCTAGACAATTTGTTTATTGGTCAGCAGAAATTGAAATCAGTATTTTATTGCGTTCTGGTGATTTTTAACAAGAAAACCTAAAGGAAATGAACAATTTGCCGGTTCAAGTTAGTTGGTGACATCACGAGTTAACAGTTGCAGCATGCATTTAGAATGGCGGCTTAAAGTGAGGACTAATGATATATGATTAATTGTAAGCCGGACATGTAAGCCGCCATGACACTTACTGATATTCAAGATGTGACAAGAGCAAAATTTTACTAAGTGTTGGGACAAACAGGTTTCGCAGATAGAGGCCATAAGATTGGATCTGCAGCTATTCAGAAAAATGGAATAAAATCTAAACCTAAGGTGGCGGCAGCAGAAGAGCGGGGGTGTTCAGATGAGATCTATTGCAAGAAAGATATGGTCTGATATAAAAAAGAAGTGCTAAAACTGTTACCGCGCAAGATTTATACTACTTTCAGATAAAAAACTATGCAATATGGGATGGAGAAAGGGAAGAACAGTGACGAACACCGATGAACACTGAAACCCTAATGATAGTCTATGGCGAGGAAAGGGAAGACTTACTGATGCTGATGAGACAGTGGAGAGGCACCTCGGTTGTCACGCCCAATATGCGATACTATCCTAAAGAGACTCGAAGGTCCCACCAAGGATAGAATCGCATATTGACACGATTTTGCAAGGTGGATATCATTACATCAACATTACATAATAGATGGGGATACATACAAGGCATACAAATGCCGCAAGAATACAACAATACATCATACATAAGAACAACATCCGACTACGGATGAAACACAAACAGAAGCTCAAACGACATCCACCCTGCTAGCCCAGGCTGCCGACCTGGAACCTATCCCCTGATCGAAGAAGAAGCAGAAGAAGAACTCCAAAACAAGTAACATCGCTCTCGCGTCATGATCATCGCAAAACCTGTACCTGCAACTGGTGTTGTAGTAATCTGTGAGCCACGAGGACTCAGCAATCCCATAACCATGGGTATCAAGACTAGCAAAGCTTAATGGGTAAGGAAAGGATAGGTGGTGAGGTTGCAGCAGCGACTAAGCAAGATATGGTGGCTAACTTACGCAACTAAGAGCGAGAAGAGAAGCAATGGAACGGTCGTGAAACTAGCAATGATCAAGAAGTGATCCTGAACTCCTACTTACGGCAAACATAACCCAAAAACCGTGTTCACTTTCCGGACTCCGCCGAAAAGATACCATCACGGCTACACACGCGGTTGATGCGTTTTATTTAAGTCAAGTGTCAAGTTCTCTACAACCGGACATTAACAAATTCCCATCTGCCACATAACCGTGGGCACGGCTCTCGAAAGTTTATACCCTGCAGGGGTGTCCCAACTTAGCCCATTATAAGCTCTCACGGTCAACGAAGGATATTCCTTCTCCCGGGAAGACCCGGTCAGTCTCGGAATCCTGGTTTACAAGACATTTCAGCAATGGTGAAACAAGACCAGCAAAGCCGCCCGATGTGCCGACAATCCCGATAGGAGCTGCACATATCTCGTTCTCAGGGCAACATCGGATGAGACATCCTACGAGTAAAACCAGACCTCGAGTTTCCACGAGGGGGCCCCGCAGTCTACTCAGTTCAGACCAGCACTTAGAGAAGCACTAGCCCGGGGGGGTTAAAATAAAGATGACCCTCGGGAGCGCGACTCCCAAGGGAAAAGAAATAGGTGATAGGCAAATGGTAAAACCAAGGTTGGGCCTTGCTGGAGGAGTTTTATTCAAAGCGAACTGTCAAGGGGTCCCCATAACACCCAACCGCATTAGGAACGCAAAATCAAGGAATATAACACCGGTATGATGGAAACTAGGGCGGCAAGAGTGGAACAAAACACCAGGCATAAGGCCGAGCCTTCCACCCTTTACCAAGTATATAGATGCATTAATTAAATAAGAGATATTGTGATATCCCAACAAAGTTCATGATATCCATGTTCCAACATGGAACAAACTTCTTCATCTTCACCTGCAACTAGCAACGCGATAAGAGGGGCTGAGCAAAAGCGGTAACATATCCAAACAACGGTTTGCTAGGAAGGGCGAAAAAGTTTAGAGGTGGTTTCATGGCAATTTGGGAGGTTTGAAGAGCAAGTGATAGGTAGCACGGCATAGCGATAGAACGAAGCAACTAGCATAGCAATGATAGGTAGTGAGATCCAGGGTAACGGTCATCTTGCCTGAAATCCCGCTAGGAAGAAGAACGAGTCCATGAAGAAGATGAAGCCACGAAGACGAACCAAGCGTAGACGAACGAATCCTCACGATCGCAACGAAACAGGAACTATCGAGAAGAAGCACAACCGGAAAGAAGCAAACAACAAGGTAAACACACAACACCTAACCAAACATGATGCTCAACCAAGTATGATGCATGACAAGGCTATATGATGCTACTCATAGCAGGAGATGATGCATACAAGAGCAACACATCAAAGCAAGTTTAAATGAGGCCGGAAACAACATATAACAATTCTGGTAAGTCCTCATATGCAAGTTTCGAAATCGGTCCAGATCTGAATAAACCTTATGTTCAAGTTGTTAAACAGCAAGTTAAGATGCACCAAAATGATCTACACGAAATTCTAGTCAAGTTACATATAAAGTTCATTTAGTTCGGAGCTACGGCCTAAAAGATATGAGCAAAACAAGTTAAACATGGCATTGATACAAAAACATTCAAACATCAAGCAAACACACTCAAAACAAGGATTCAACAAAGTAACATGAAACTACCTGCAAAACTAAGCAAGTTTCATATAGAGCATGCTCAAAACGGAGCAACGGTGCAACACATACACTCCAAACAAGATATAGCAACAATCTGTCCAAAACAGCAACTAGGCATTTTGCAAGCATCAAAACAATATCCTACAGCACCCCAACATGAAAAAAAAGGCATAGACGTGATGTAAAGGTAACGCATTACAAAACATGAACACTGATCTATCTCCATAAAACAATATAACATGCTCAAAAGGACATGGCAAGATTGCAAATAATAACAGTTTCACAGACTTTGCAGAATTTCACTAGACATGACAGGAATAACATCAGGTTACAATATTTAGAGCTATCAAACAACATGCTAAAGGAACAGATCATAGCAAAAAAAAGGGATGGCATGAATCTACTAATTGCATAGAACAAAAGTCCCTTACTGATCACGAGCCAAAATGGCACAGAAGATATGATGACACCCATGTAAATATAGCAAGTTTCATAAACAGATTCAGACAGCAGAAAAACTGAGCATGGCATAAACAGAATTATGAAGGCATCTTTGCGAGCTCAAATCACTCATCACAAAGCATTTCATGGCATGTGAAGGCAACCAACAGTAAGATGGCATAATTATGAAGCTAATCATGGCAAGATCAAGTTCATAGGGTGCATGGATTACTAGCAAAACACATGTCAAAACTGAACTTCATGTTAACAGGCTGACAGCAACATTATTTAGCAAGTTTGGAGCAAGATTACAACAAGCTACAGAAGGATATAAATACAAAAAAGGGCATGGATGGATAGAGCATACCATGTGTAACAAAGCACCCTTAGTGAACATCTCCAGATTATACATTGAACTCATGGTGACAGCAGGTTTACATGGCATCACAATGTTACAGCTACAGACTTAGCAGAAATGACCAAGTCATAGAAATCAGCAACATCACGGAGACTAATTTGCATGCTTGTGCTAGTCACCACATAGATCACAAAAATATAATACAAGCACCGCTGTAAAGATGGCATGATGTAGATCAAAACATATGTAGAGCTCATGCTCATAGGATGCACACACAAAATGCAAGGAAAAAGACAAATCACCAAGTTCTGTTAACAGACAGCAGTTAACATCATATAGCACTCTTGCAACAATGATTAGGGCATCAAGATTAACTCAAATAAGCATGGCACAGTGGAACAAAATGAAGAGCATCTCACAATGAATATTTTCATATATTATGCATGCAAAACGGATCTACGGTCAGAGAGTTATGGCATGTTCAACAGAGTACCAGAATGTAAAGTTTTCAGGACTTGGCAGAAAAAACGACCTTCGGGGGAAAAGTCAACACGGGCGGCAATGGAGCTCCGATGGATCGGGGAAGTCCGGCGAGGCGCCGGAAGTGGCGGAGGAGGCCGGGGATGGCCGGATCTGGCCATCTCCTGCCCGGATCTAGCGGGAGGAGGCCGGCGGCGAGGTACGGCGGAGCTCGGGCGGCGCGGGGTGGTGGTGGTGGTGGCCGGCGAGGCTGCGCGGTCCGGCGGGCAGCCGGGGCGGCGCCGGGCGCCCGCGCGGCGGAGACGGTGGCCCGCGGCGAGCGGCGCGGCTGGAGCGGAGGGCACGGGGCGGCGGCGGCAAGATGGGCCCCGCGGGCCTGGCGCGGTGGGAGGAGAGAGAGGACCGGCGGGGGCGACGTGGCAGCGCCGGATTGGCCGAGAGCGGCGGCGGGTCGGACATGTCCGGTGGCGTGGAGGGGATTTGATCTAGGGTTAGGGTAGGATTTGATCCGAAATTTCGGGGGAGGGGGTGTTTATATAGGCATAGGGAGCTAGGAGATTCCAAATGAGGTGCGGTTTTCGCCCACACGATCGTGATCGAACGGCGGAGAGCATGGAGGGGAGTTGGATGGGCTAGGTGGGCTGTGTGAAGAGGTGCTGGGCTGCAAAGAGAAGGGGGTTTCGGGCTACGCGGTTAACCGTTGGGGCATCAAACGACCTTCAAATGGAACGAAATTTGACGGGCGGTCTATCGGTGATATACCAAGGCCACTCGGCAAATCTCGGCCCATTCCGAGAACGTTTTTCTCCCGCTCACGAAACAAGGTGTGAGAGGGGCGACGGGCGCGTGTGGGAGTGTCGGATCGCGAAACGGACAACGGGGAAAAAGGACCGGATGCAAGTTTCGAAAAACATGCAGATGCAAAGCAGATGATGACATGGCAAAATGCAACACGCAAGCAAATGACATGGCAACAACGACGAATAACTAGAAGACACCTGGCGCATCGGATCCGGGGCGTTACAACACTCCTCCACTAACAAGAGATCTCGTCCCGAGATCTTAGGACCGAGACGGAAGGAAAAAGGGATGAGGTGAGATAAGATCAAAAGAGAGAGGAAGAACAAAGTCAAGAACACTCAAGTAGGAAAAGGAAACGTCGAATATGACGAGAATCAAAGCTCCGAAACAAAAATGAATTCGAAACCACTCTGGTTAGAACAAGATAGAAGCGGAATAAGAATGAAAGAATTTAGGCAGAACTCCGGCTGAACAAGGAAAGAATAGAACATGAACTTGAGAAGATGGAATGATACTTGACAAGAGGAACAACACAATGCCTCCGGAATACTTGAAAGATTGGAATGAGAAGAACGGGGAAGAAGATGACAACTTCTACCACGAATGAAATCGAAAGCATCCATAGAAGGAAGCATTGAACGGAGTTGTTGAGAAAATCAACAACAAAAGAATAAGCTTGTTGTGGACTTATTGAAAACATCACCAAAACTTGAGGTGAAATTACGCCACAAACAAAAATGGTTGAAGTAGCTGAGAAGGACGAAGAAATGCAAAACTCCACTTCAAAAGAATACGGAGAATTAATTGCACTTCGAGATGCAAGAAGAGAAGATACTAGAACTCCTTGAACAAGAATCTTGATGAACACTTGACGAATGAATTAAATCATGACGAGCCACCGTGAAGAACTCCTGTAACAAAAGGATGATGAGACCGAATTGAGGTATGAAAAGAATAAGGGTAAAGCCTTGCGATGAATAGAAGGAGGTTCGACGAGACAAACGAGAAAAACTTGGAAACTCCGGAGAAGAAAGGATTAAGGGTAGATATAGCGCAAAACTTGAGAAGTCTTCGTGAACCACCGGTAGGGCTGGAAAGAACGAAAGAATTGATATGATAACAACAGAAAAAATCTTGAACGAGCAACCGTAGGAATTGAAACGAATGACGAAAAGAGAATGAATCACCGGAAAGAATTAGAAAACGAATGAAGATGCTTGAGTGAGTCAAGATGCAAGAGAACGAAGAGATCGCGAACTGATTAAAAATGCTTGAACAAAACACCGGTACAAATAAGGGAACGAACGAAGCTGAAAACTTGGAACGAAGGAATCTTCTAAAATGGAAGCCTCCGGATAATCGAAATGGAAGAACAACTCCTGGAATACTCCGGATGGATGAAAAGAATTGCACGACTGGAAACAACTTGCTAGGATAACATCGAGTTAGCACCGCGAATCTCCGGGAGAGCGGACAATATTTAAGAGAAATTCTTCTTCGGTCTTCAAATGTTGAGAATGACGACGAGAAACAACACCAAAATTGATGAGATACTCCGGGAGAATGAAAAGAGGAAAAGGTTGACCCGATCATGAAAGAATTTGAAAGCGATCTTGGAGAAGGCAAGTGACTGATGAAATTCATTCTTACGTCAAACTTGAAAAGAATTAGGAATGGCTCCGGAATAATTAGAAGAGTCAGGTAAAATCCTGGGAAAAGACCTGTGGGTTATGGCCCACTGAAAAGAAACACCATTGGAAAGGATTGAAGGAGAGACTATGCACCGGAACGATTGAAATATTTGAATGAGGTGATAACCTCGAATTAATTTGAACACAGACGAATCTCCTGATGTAGTCAAAACATATGTAGAGCTCATGCTCATAGAATGCACACACAAAATGCAATGAAAAAGACAAATCACCAAGTTCTGTTAACAGACAGCAGTGAACATCATATAGCACTCTTGCAACGATGATTAGGGCATCAAGATTAACTCAAACAAGCATGGCACAGTGGAACAAAATGAAGAGCATCTCACAATGAACATTTTGATATATTATGCATGCAAGAGGGATCTACGGTCAGAGAGTTATGGCATGTTGAACAGGGCACCAGAATGTAAAGTTTTCAGGAGCAGAAAAAACGACCCTCGGGGGAAAAGTCAACACGGGCGGCAATGGAGCTCCGATGGATCGGGGAAGTCCGGCGAGGCACAGGAAGGGGCGGAGGAGGCCGGGGATGGCCGGATCTGGCCATCTCCTGCCCGGATCTGGCGGGAGGAGGCCGGCGGCGAGGTGCGGCGCCCACGGCGGAGCTCGGGCGGCGCGGGGTGGTGGTGGTGGCCGGCGAGGCTGCGCGGTCCGGTGGGCGGCCGGGGCGGCGGAGACGGCGGCCCGTGGCGAGCGGCGCGGCTGGAGCGGAGGGCACGGGGCGGCGGCGGCAAGATGGGCCCCACGGGCCCGATCCGGGCCCGGCGGGCCTAGCGCGGTGGGAGGAGAGAGAGGACCGGCGGGGGCGACGTGGCAGCGCCGGATTGGCCGGGAGCGGCGGCGGTGGACGTCCGGCGGCGGGTCGGACATGTCCGGTGGCGTGGAGGGGATTTGATCTAGGGTTAGGGTAGGATTTGATCCGAAATTTCGGGGGAGGGGGTGTTTATATAGGCATAGGGAGCTAGGAGATTCCAAATGAGGTGCGGTTTTCGCCCACACGATCGTGATCGAACAGCGGAGAGCATGGAGGGGAGTTGGATGGGCTAGGTGGGATGTGTGAAGAGGTGCTGGGCTGCAAAGAGAAGGGGGTTTCGGGCTACGCGGTTAACCGTTGGGGCATCAAACGACCTTCAAATGGAACGAAATTTGACGGGCGGTCTATCGGTGATATACCAAGGCCACTCGGCAAATCTTGGCCCATTCCGAGAACGCTTTTCTCCCGCTCACGAAACAAGGTCTGAGAGGGGCGACGGGCGCGTGTGGGAGTGTCGGATCGCGAAACGGACAACGGGGAAAAAGGACCGGATGCAAGTTTCGAAAAACATGCACATGCAAAGCAGATGATGACATGGCAAAATGCAACACGCAAGCAAATGACATGGCAACGACGATGAATAATTGAAATACACCTGGCGCATCGGATCCGGGGCGTTACATCGGTTCTCTGGTCCGTTCAGGGTGATGCAGCGGCCGGAGTTGAGGTCGGAAATGAAGGTTGACGGCGGCGGAGCTCGGGCGCACTGGAGTGTCGCGGGGAGGAAAAAGAAGGCGAGAAGGAAAAGGGGGAGAATGAAAGGGGAACATGTGGCCCTGTTTAAAAGGGGAGAAGGATAAGTGGCATGCACGAGAATCGAGGAGATGGAAAAATGGGTGTGCGACGGCGCGGACGCCTTGATTTTTGGAGGGTCAGTAAAGAAAGAGATTTATTGAGATTTGGGTTCTGTGTAGTATTAATCACAGGTGACATCACGGTGGCTTACCACAATTTCTGGAGATGACGTCATGGCGGGTTACAATGTTTCACAAGATGAACAAGGATTTTTCTAAGTGTCGAAGATTGACATGAACAAGTTCAAATCAACCTGGGGCCTAATGTTGGGGATATGACTATCAGATATGGCCCGCCCAGGAGGGGCCGGTCATCCTTATGGTGGTTCGTCTAAATGAAGCCCAAGAGTATATTAAAGATGGCGGTTCATAGACACGCTTGTTAAAGGGCCAAGCCCGAAGGCGGCTTAGGTCCCATAAGCATAAACCCCCCATATATGCATAGACTTGTAATGTAAGGCATGTAAGAGAAGTCACCAAGCCGGACACGTTGTATGAGCCGGCCGGGACTCTGTAGGCCGCAGAGCATCAACCCATGTATATAAGGGGACGACCCGGCAGCGGCTTAGGGCAAGAAACAACAAGTCGAGAGCCAGGCAAAGCGTATTCGCTCCCTGGTCATCGAAACCCTAGCAATACCACCTCAAACTGGATTAGGCCTTTACCTTCACCGCAAGGGGCCGAACCAGTATAAACTCCTCGCGTCCTTTGTCCCGTTTAACCCCTTTAAGCTAACCTCATCGCAATGGCTCCGCAACTAAGTCCTTCCATGAGGACATCTGCCGTGACACTTCCACGACAGGAGGGGTGTGGCGTACCGCAAAACGGGACTCCACGGGATACTGTTCATCTCCACCGTCGACCTCCTCCAGCCTCCACGGGCTCCTGTTCATCCACCGTCGACCTCCTTCAGCCTCCACCTGCGACTGTTCATCCACGGGCTCCTGTTCATCCAGCCTCCACCGCGCGCTCCTCCACCGGCTACTGTTCAACCAGCCCTCTCCACGGGGGTCCTATTCAACCACCCCTCCACGAGCTACTGTTCATCCAGCCGTCCACCAGCTACTGTTCAACCAGCCCGCCACCAGCTACTGTTCAACCAGCCCTCCACGGGGTCCTGTTCATCCAGCCCTCCATGGGCTCCTGTTCATCCACCGGCTCGATCGATCGGGGTACTATTCATCCAGCGGCAACGGCCTCTACTACCACGGGTTCGTGTTCATCCAACCCCCACCGGGAACTATTCATCCAAACCCCCCAACAACGCTCACTGTTCATCCAGAGGCAGCATCGATCGGCTTCAGTTAGCAGCAGTAGCAAAGGAATCGCTCGATCGGGTTCAGTTAACAGCAAGGGATCGATCGCTCGGGTTCAGTAATGCGTAGCCTATAGTGCAATCGCTCGGGTTCAGTTAGAGCCCGACGCCTCGCTCGGTTTCAGTTAGAGTGCAATGCCTTGCACACACGCGCGTACGTACGAGAGAAACGCGCATCGCTCGGCCCCCGACCACCCACCGTAACCGGGAACTCCCCTGATATTTTCCTCGCCCTCGCTTCTACCACGGTTTTCTCCGTCATGGACGGCCCAAAGAATGTCATGCAGCTGCGTCTCCAGCCCGCCCAGGACGAAAAGCCCATTTTCTGTCATGATTTTTTGTCATAGAAGTAGGACCCCACCACATTTATGATGATACCGGGTTTTGTCACAACTATCGTCATAGAAGTGTCATAAGTACGACAGAAAAAAAATTGTTCGTCCCAAAATGTAACGGATGTGTCTTTTTTTGTAGTGCATGTAGGTGGGTCCCACTCCAAAACCTTCTAGAACCTTCCCGGTACAATACCGAAAAAACTCAAACTTTTTCCGGAACCCTGATAACAACTTTCCATAAATGAATCTTTACCCCATCCAGGACTCCTAACAACTTTCAAACTTCACCATATTAATATCTCAATACTACCCTAGCGCTATTGAACGTTAAGTGTGCGACCCTACAGGTTCGAGAATCATGTAGACATGACCGAAACTCCTCTCTCATCAATGACCAATAGCGGGACCTGGATGCCCATATTGATTCCTGCACACTCAATGAAGATCTTTATCTGTTGAACCACGATGTCAAGGATTCAGTCAATCCCGTATGCAATTCCCTTTGTCCGGCGATATGTTACTTGCCCGAGATTTGATCGTCGGTATCTCCATACCTAGTTCAATCTCGTTACCGACAAGTCTCTTTACTCATTACGTAATACAAGATCTTGTGACTAAACTCATTAGTCACATGAAGCTTCTTATGATGTTGCATTACCAAGAGAGCCCAAAGATATCTCTCCGTCACACGGAGCAACAAATCCCAGTCTCGATCCATGCAACCCAACACACACCTTCGGAGATACCTGTAGAGCACGGATACGTCTCCAGCGTATCTATAATTTTTTATTGTTCCATGCTATTATATTATCATTCTTGGATGTTTTACAATCATTTTATAGCAACTTTATATCATTTTTGGGACTAACCTATTGACATAGTGCCCAATGCCAGTCGCTGTTTTTTGCTTGTTTTTTACTTCACGGAATATCAATACCAAACATAGTCCAAACGCAGCGAAACTTTTTGGAGATTTTTTGGGACCAAAAGACACCCAGTGGGCCAAAGAAGTACCAGAGGGGAGGCCCGAGGTGGGCACAACCCACCAGGGCGCGCCAGGAGGCCCATGCGCGCCCAGGGGGGTTGTGCCCCCCTCGGTGACCTCCCGCACCGCCTCTTCGCCCTATAAATCCCCAAATATTCCAGAAACCCTAGGGGAGTCGTCGAAACACAATTCCAGCTACCGCAAGTTCCAGAACCACGAGATCCAATATAGACACCATCATGGAGGGGTTCATCATCCTCATTGGTGCCTCTCCGATGATGTGTGGGTAGTTCACCATAGACCTACGGGTCCGTAGGCAGTAGCTAGATGGCTTCCTCTCTCTCTCTCTCTCTCTCTCTCTCTCTCTTGATTCTCAATACAATGGTCTCTTGGATATCTATTTGATGTAACTCTTTTTGCGGTGTGTTTGTTGGGATCCGGTGAACTTTGAGTTTATGACCAGATCTATTTTATCCATGAAAGTTATTTGAGTTTTGATCTCTTATATGCATGATTGCTTATAGCCACGTATTTCTTCTTCAAATCTTTGGTTTAGTTAGGCCAACTAGTTCAAGTATTCTTGCCATGGGAAGAGGTGCTTTGTGATGGGTTCGATCTTACGGTGCTCAATCCCAATGGCAGAAGGGGAAATGACACGGATGTATCGTTGCTATTAAGGATAACAAGATGGAGCCTATTCCTACATGAATAGATCGCATCAACATCATGTCATCATTCTTATTGCATTACTCCGTTTTTCCATGAACTTAATACACTAGATGCATGCTGGATAGTGGTCGATGTGTGGAGTAATAGTAGTAGATGCAGGCAGGAGTCGATCTACTGTTCTTGGACATGATGCCTATATATTGATCATTGCCTTGGATTTCATCATAATTATTCGATCTTATATCAATTGCCCAACAGTAATTTGTTTACCCACTGTGTGCTATTTCTTGAGAGAAGCCACTAGTGAAATCTACAGCCCCCGGGTCTATTCTTTATCATATTTGCTTTGAGATCTATTTTTATTCGCTTTTGTTTTCAGATCTATTATTTCAGAAAACCCAAAAATACCTTGCTGCACTTTTTATTACTTATTTTATTTTGCATTTTATCGAGATATATTTATCCAATCTACCCAAATTTTATCCCGTCAACTTGACAATTTCTGGCGCCATTACCTGAAGAGGGATTGACAACCCCTCATACGCGTCGGGTTGCAAGTATTTGTTCTTTGTGTGCAGGTACCGTTTACATAGTGTTGCTTGGTTCTCCTACTGGATTGATACCTTGGTTTCACAACTAAGGGAAATACCTACCGTAGTTGTACTACATCATCCCTTCCTCTGTGGGGAAATACCGACGCAGTTTCAAGCGACATCAAAAGGAATTTCTGGCGCTGTTACCGGGGAGACATCATCAACATCTATCAGGTTCCTAATCACAAATCTCATCTCCTTACAATTTACATTGTTTGCCATTTGCCTCTCATTTTCATCTCCCCCACTTCACAAAAATTTGCCGTTTTATTCACCCTCTTTTTCGTTTGTTGTTTTCTCGTCAGATCTATCCTTTTGTGCAATCTTGCTTGCTTTGTCGTTATGGCTAGTTCTTCCTCTGTTGCATGTACCCCCCGAGAATAGAGGTTCTTAATTTTAAAAGAAGGGGAGGGGAGAATCTAAAAGATGTTTGGTATAGGATTTGCAGTGCTCATAATAGATCTATTCGTAAGCAATCTACCGTTGTTCTTCTTCGTAGTTTTTATGTGGGCATAACCACTTGGTATAGATTTGTCCTTGGTACGATTACCGGTGGGAATTTCTTGATGTGTCCATCTTTGGACGCTTTTAATGCCATGGGAGATCTAGTGGGTGCACCACCTATCATCATTAATGAAACAATCTTAACTCTTGAGCATGTTATGCAAAGATTAGATGCTATTGAAAAGAAGATGGTCACTTTAGATCAAATTGAAAACTTGGATACAAAGATGCAGAATCTTGCTAATAAATTTGGGTCAAAACGGGCGATGTTTTCAAATTACTAAGGGAAAAGGAAACCATAATTAACAAAAGAATTGGAGAGAGTCCTTCTCGGATTGATAAGTTGGAAGAATTTTTTATAATTTAAGCTCTGCTTTTGCTTCTGCTAGAACTATTAAAAAAACTCCCGTAAAAATTGGCAAGATTACTCAAGTCACTAAGAACAAGGGTGCAACTTCTAATAATAACAAAGAGGATCTTAAGATGATTAGTATTCACCCTGATTTTGTTGAAGTTGTAAAAAACTCTGCAAAAATGAATTCTTCAATCTCATTCCTAGAAGTATTATTATCGAAAATATGCATGGTAAATCTTTGAAGAATATTGGTTGTATGATTGAGGAATTGGAAACCAAAGATGACAATACTTGAATCTATGCGTTATGCCTAGCTAGGGGCATAAAACGATAGCGCTTGTTGGGAGGCAACCCAATGAATAAATTTTATTCTTTGCCTTTTTCTTTCTGTTCTTGAGTGTTTACACAATTATGCTACTGTTTATGATTGTGTTTTTATGTTTCAATTAGTATTTGTGCTAAGTAAAGCCTTTAGGATCATGTTGGGTGATAGTTGATTTGATCTTGTTGAAAAGCAGAAACTTTTGCGCCCATTAGAATAATTGTTTAAAATCGCAGAAGAGTGATAAAATTCTGAATTTTTTTACACAACGTTGGTATACAAATTGCCTACGTTTTCCAAATTTTTCAGAATTATTGGAGTTACAAAAGTATATGAAGTTTCTGGATTACTACAGATTGTTCTGTTTTTGACAGATTTTGTTTTCTTTGTGTTGTGTGCTTATTTTGATGAATCTATGGATTGTATCGGGGGGTATAAGTTGGGGAACGTAGTATTTCAAAATTTTCCTACGATCACGCAAGATCTATGTAGGATAAGCATAGCAACAAGCAGGGAGAGTGTGTCCACGTACCCTCATAGACCGAAAGCGGAAGCGTTTTATCAACGTGGTTGATGTAGTCATACGTCTTCGCGATCCGACCGATCCTACCACCGAACGTACGGCACCTCCGTGTTCAGCACACGTTCAGCTCGATGACGTCCCTCGTACTCTTGATCCAGCTGAGGCTGAGGGAGAGTTCCGTCAGTACGACGGCGTAGCGACGGTGATGATGAAGTTACCGGTGCACGGCTTCGCCTAAGCACTACGACGATATGACCGAGGTGTGTTTCTGTGGAGGGGGGCACCGCACACGAGTAAAAGATCAACTTGTGTGTTCTAGGGTGCCCCCTCCCCACGTATATAAAGGAGGCAAGGAGGAAGTCGTTCGGCCCTAGAGGGTGCGCCCAAGGAGGGGAGTCCTACTAGGACTCCAAGTCCTAGTAGGATTCCACCAAGAGGGAGAGAGGGGGAAGGAGGGAGAGGGAGAAGGAAAGGGGGCACCGCCCCCGCCCCCCCTTCCCTTGTCCAATTCGGACTACAAGGGGGGGCGCGGCCTGCCCTCGCTGCCCTCCTCTCTCTCCAATAAGGCCCATGGTGGCCCATTAGTTCCCCCGGGGGGTTCCGGTAACCCCTCCGGCACTCCGATTTTACCCGAAACCATCCGTAACACTTCCGGTGTCCGAATAACATGGTCCAATATATCAATCTTTATTTCTCGACCATTTCGAGACTCCTCGTCATGTCCGTGATCTCATCCGGGACTTCAAACAACCTTCGGTACATCAAATCACATAACTCATAATATAAATTGTCATCGAACATTAAGCGTGCGGACCCTACGGGTTCAAGAACTATGTAGACATGACCGAGACACATCTCCGGTCAATAACCAATAGCGGATCCTGGATGCTCATATTGGCTCCTACATACTCTACAAAGATCTTTATCGGTCAAACCGCATAACAATATACGTTGTTCCCTTTGTCATCGGTATGTTACTTGCCCAAGATTCAATCGTCGGTATCACCATACCTAGTTCAATCTCGTTACCGGCGAGTCTCTTTACTCGTTCCGTAATGCATCATCCCGCAACTAACTCATTAGTCACATTGCTTGCAAGGCTTATAGTGATGTGGATTACCGAGAGGGCCCAGAGATACCTCTCCGATACGCGGAGTGACAAATCCTAATCTCGATCTATGCCAACTCAACAAACACCATCGGAGACACCTATAGAGCATCTTTATAATCACCCAGTTACGTTGTGACGTTTGATAGCACACTAAGTGTTCCTCCGGTATTCGGGAGTTGCATAATCTCGTAGTCACAAGAACATGTATAAGTCATGAAGAAAGCAATAGCAATAAACTAAACGATCATAGTGCTAAGCTAACGGATGGGTCTTGTCCATCACATCATTCTCTAATGATGTGATCCCGTTCATCAAATGACAACTCATGTCTATGGCTAGGAAACTTAACCATCTTTAATTAACGAGCTAGTCAAGTAGAGGCATACTAGGGACACTCTGTTTGTCTATGTATTCACACATGTACTAAGTTTCCGGTTAATACAATTCTAGCATGAATAATAAACATTTATCATGATATAAGGAAATATAAATAACAACTTTATTATTGCCTCTAGGGCATATTTCCTTCAGTCTCCCACTTGCACTAGAGTCAATAATCTAGATTACAAAGTAATGATTCTAACACCCATGGAGTCTTGGTGCTGATCATGTTTTGCTCGTGAGAGAGGCTTAGTCAACGGGTCTGCAATATTCAGATCCGTATGTATTTTGCAAATCTCTATGTCTCCCTCCTTGACTTGATCGCGGATGGAATTGAAGCGTCTCTTGATATGTTTGGTTCTCTTGTGAAATCTGGATTCCTTTGCCAAGGCAATTGCTCCAGTATTGTCACAAAAGATTTTCATTGGACCCGATGCACTAGGTATGACACCTAGATCGGATATGAACTCCTTCATCCAGACTCCTTCATTCACTGCTTCTGAAGCAGCTATGTACTCCGCTTCACACGTAGATCCCGCCACGACTCTTTGCTTAGAACTGCGCCAACTGACAGCTCCACCGTTCAATATAAATATGTATCCAGTTTGTGACTTGGATTCATCCAGATCAGTTTCAAAGCTTGCATCAACGTAACCATTTACGACGAGCTCTTTGTCACCTCCATAAATGAGAAACATATCCTTAGTCCTCTTCAGATATTTCAGGATGTTCTTGATCGATGTCCAGTGATCCACTCCTGGATTACTCTGGTACCTCCCTGCTAAACTAATAGCAAGACGAACATCAGGTCTGGTACACAGCATTGCATACATGATAGAACCTATGGCTGAAGCATAGGGAATGACTTTCATTTTCTCTCTATCTTCTGCAGTGGTCGGGCATTGAGTCTGACTCAACTTCACACCTTGTAACACAGGCAAGAACCCTTTCTTTGCTTGATCCATTTTGAACTTCTTCAAAACTTTATCAAGGTATGTGCTTTGTGAAAGTCCAATTAAGCGTCTTGATCTACCTCTATAGATCTTGATGCCCAATATATAAGCAGCCTCACCGAGGTCTTTCATTGAAGAATTCTTATTCAAGTATCCTTTTATGCTATCCAGAAATTTCGTATCATTTCTGATCAACAATATGTCATCCACATATAATATCAGAAATGCTACAGAGCTCCCACTCACTTTCTTGTAAATACAGGCTTCTCCAAAAGTCTGTATAAAACCATATTCTTTGATCACACTATCAAAGCGTATATTCCAACTCCGAAATGCTTGCACCAATCCATAAATGGATCGCTGGAGCTTGCACACTTTGTTAGCACCTTTTGGATCGACAAAACCTTCTGGTTGCATCATATACAACTCTACTTTAAGATATCCATTAAGGAATGCAATTTTGACATCCATTTGCCAAATTTCATAATCATAAAATGCGGCAATTGCTAACATGATTCGGACGGACTTAAGCATCGCTACGGGTGAGAAAGTCTCATTGTAGTCAACTCCTTGAACTTGTCGAAAACCTTTCGCAACAAGTCGAGCTTTGTAGACAGTAACATTACAGTCAGCGTCAGTCTTCTTCTTGAAGATCCATTTATTCTCTATGGCTTGCCGATCATCGGGCAAGTCAACCAAAGTCCACACTTTGTTCTCATACATGGATCCCACCTCAGATTTCATGGCCTCAAGCCATTTCACGGAATCTGGGCTCATCATCGCTTCCTCATAGTTCGTAGGTTCGTCATGGTCAAGTAACATGACCTCCAGAACAAGATTAACGTACCACTCTGGTGCCGAACTTACTCGGGTTGACCTACGAGGTTCAGTAGTAACTTGATCTGAAGTTTCATGATCATTATCATTAGCTTCCTCACTAATTGGTGGAGGAATCACAGGAACTGATTTCTTTGATGAACTACTTTCCAATAAGGGAGCAGGTACAATTACCTCATCAAGTTCTACTTTCCTCCCACTCACTTATTTCGAGAGAAACTCCTTCTCTAGAAAGGATCCATTTTTAGCAACGAATATCTTGCCTTCGGATCTGTGATAGAAGGTGTACCCAACAGTCTCCTTTGGGTATCCTATGAAGACACATTTCTCTGATTGGGGTTCAAGTTTATCAGGTTGAAGCTTTTCACATAAGCATCGCAGCCCCAAACTTTAAGAAACGACAACTTGGGTTTCTTGCCAAACCACAGTTCATATGGTGTCGTCTCAACGGATTTAGATGGTGCCCTATTTAACGTGAATGCAGCCGTCTCTAAAGCATAACCCCAAAATGATAGCGGTAAATCAGTAAGAGACATCATAGATCGCACCATATCTAATAAAGTGCGGTTACGACGTTCGGACACACCATTACGCTGTGGTGTTCCGGGTGGCGTGAGTTGCGAAACTATTCCGCATTGTTTCAAATGAAGACCAAACTCGTAACTCAAATATTCTCCTCCACGATCAGATCATAGAAACTTTATTTTTCTTGTTACGATGATTTTCCACTTTTCTCTAAAATTCTTCAAACTTTTCAAATGTTTCAGACTTATGTTTCATCAAGTAGATATACCCATATCTGCTCAAATCATCTGTGAAGGTCAGAAAATAACGATACCCACCGCGAGCCTCAACACTCATCGGACCGCATACATCAGTATGTATTATTTCCAACAAGTTTGTTGCTCACTCCATTGTTCTGGAGAATGGAGTTTTAGTCATCTTGCCCATGAGGCATGGTTCGCAAGCATCAAGTGATTCATAATCAAGTGATTCCAAAAGTCCATCAGCATGGAGTTTCTTCATGCGTTTTACACCAATATGACCCAAACGGCAGTGCCACAAATAAGTTGCACTATCATTATTAAACTTATATCTTTTGGCTTCAATACTATGAATATGTGTGTCACTACTATCGAGATTCAACAAAAATAGACCACTCATCAAGGGTGCATGACCGTCGGTGTCAAAACCGGCGGATCTCGGGTAGGGGGTCCCAAACTGTGCGTCTAAGGATCGAAGGTAACAGGAGATAGGGACACGATGTTTACCCAGGTTCGGGCCCTCTTGATGGAGGTAATACCCTACTTCCTGCTTGATTATCTTGGATGAATATGGGATTACAAGAGTTGATCTACCTCGAGATCGTAATGGCTAAAACCCTAGACGTCTAGCTTGTATGGTTATGATTCTGATTATGATTGCCTCTACAGACTAAACCCTCTGGTTTATATAGACACGGGAGGGGCCTAGGGTTGTACAGAGTCGGTTTATAGAGGAATGAATCTTCATATCCGAACGCCAAGCTTGCCTCCCACGCAAAGGAGAGTCCCATCCGGACACGGGAAGAAGTCTTCTGTCTTGTATCTTCATGGCCCATTAGTCTGGCCCATGTCACATAGCCCGGACGCCTGAGGACCCCTTAATCCAGGACTCCCTCAGTAGCCCCTGAACCAGGCTTCAATGATGATGTGTTCGGCGCGCAGATTATCTTTGGCATTGCAAGGCGGGTTCCTCCTCCGAATACTCCGAAAGTAATCCTCGAACACAGAAAACGTGTCCGACTCTGCAAAACAGGCACCACACACAGCCGCGAAGAGCATAATATTAACAAGTCCCATCTACTCACAACTTCTGTAGCGAGAAGTTATGTCCCTGCCCGGTCATTATTTCGAACCAGTTTTTTTAGCCTCCCGCTCCATATTTCAAGATGTGGTTCTCATTGGCACGTCTTGTCGAAGCAGAGATCATGTCCCCTTATCGCGGGATTCTCATCAATACAGGCGTGGGTAATCCAACCGCGTCGTCCGCACGACCCTTGGGGAATAGGCGAGTTTTAAGGCGAGTGGGGAGGCGCTTGATATTCGCTGCCTTTATAAGAGGATAAGGATCCACTCTTTCACCCACGCCTTCTTCCTCTCTGCCCATCCGTTCTCGAGCTCCAGCGCCCAAGCTTCCATCCTTTCCGCCCCCAGAAAGCAGTCCAACCATGTATGGATCTAGAACGCAGGGCAAGTGGATGGCTTCCTCCGTCACGGAGGGGAACATCACGGAGCTCCGGGAAGCGGGGTATTTGGACCAGGAAATTGCCCACCGGCTTCCGGCCAAGGGGCAGATCATCCCCACCCCGAAGCCCAATGAGAGGGTGTTATTCATCCCCCACTTCATCCGCGGGTTAGGATTTCCCCTTCACCCCTTCATCCGCGGACTCATGTTCTATTATGGGCTAGATTTCCATGACCTAGCCCCAAATTCCGTCCTCAACATCTTGGCATTGATTATCGAGGCCTTCCTCCGCATCCCACCCCACTTCGGATTATGGCTAAAGATCTTCAATGTGAAGCCAAAGGTGGTGGATGGTCAACACGCAGAGTGCGGAGGCGCTATGGTGAGCAAGCTGTCCAACGTCACATGGCCCAAAGGCACCTTTGTGGAGACCGTCAAAGGGTGGAAACAGCAGTGCTTCTACATCACAGAGCCCCGCGACACCACCTGGGCCGCGGCTCCCGAATTCAAGTCCGGGCCCCCGATGCGGCTCACCTCCTGGCTAAAGAAGGGCCTGGACTGGGCTTCGTCGGACGAGGTGACAGCGCTGCAGACGCATCAAGAGCATGGTGGACAAGAACATTAAGCTCGTCAGCGTGATCAAGGTGATGCTTTTTTGCCGGATCCTTCCTTGCCAAAGCCAGACTTGCAATTTGTGGGAGTTCGATCCGGCCAAGCACCAGACCTTGCAACAGTTCTTCAGCTCCACGCACGAAGGCATGTGGAAAGTGCTTTTCAAGGCCAATGAGACGTGGCCGAAGACGACCGAGGACCGTGGGTATAACCTGACCCATCCAGCCAGTCTGGTAAGTTTTTCGTATTTCCAGGTGTATACTCTACCTGTGCATTCAAGGAAGATGTCTAAGCTTCTCCATTTATCTTTTCAGGGCTGGACAAAGACGGCAGAGCGGATCCAGTGTCCGGCTCCGCTGCCTGAAAACCCAGCAATCCCACTTCTGACGAAGATGCTGGTTCCGGCGCCCTACCAGGCGCCAGAGAAGAAGGGCAAGGCGGCAAGAAGCGGCCTTCGCCGTAAAGGTACTTCGGACGCAACGTCCAAAGACGCCGAAACCCACTCCTCCCCCTCCGAAGCGACGAGGAGGACGAGGAAAGTAATTCTCCCCTAAGGGGGGAAGGAAGAAAAGGGCGGCCTCCACGGATCTGGAGGTAGAGGTGTCCAAGAAGGGGAGGGTCTCCCTCGCGGATAACTCCACGTTGGACACTGATAGCAACTCCGGGTGGCGCCCCAGGGAGAAGCCCCTGGCCGAATCGTAAGTACTCAAAGGCACTTATACACATATATATCTAGCTTCTTTACTTCGTGGTTTTAATATGTTGAATCATGCGCTGCAGTCTGGCTCACGCCCGCCCCCAGCGATCCTCGTCTTCGGGGAACTCGCTGGATCCAAATGTGATGGACAACGAGTCACTTCCAGCGGCCTCCTCCCCCAAGGCTACGGACGACGCCAAGGTGTTGTCCCGAAGGACCTTCCCAGGCCGGGGAGAGGTACAGGAGGCCGTCAGGGTGGCACCAGAGGGTGATACCTCGGCTACCGGACACATGGGGGAGCAGACCCCCCCAGGAAACTGGCGATGGGGGTCATACTCAATTCGGCCCCCAGCCGAGTACTATTCCGGAGACCCATACGGCTCCGGAATCAGGTAAGCAGCCTCCTTCAAAAGAAGGAGGTGCACCTATTCCGCTGGTGACCTCTGTCCATCTAGAGGCACCGGATCCTCTACTGGAAGCGTTGCGAGGTGCTTCCATTGTGGAGGAACACCGTATCCTTATGGGTACGGTGGTTGAGAGGGTTCAGTCTGCCAAGAGCAGACTGACCGAAGCCTGCGCCAACCTTCTAACAGACTTTGAGGTATGTGATGTAATTATGCAAAAAGAATGTCGTAGCACAGACAGTAGCCCTTGAGACTCTGTCCGGTGTTCGAAAAGAAAGGCCGGACAGAGGATCGAATAATTTTCGCAGGAGACTAATCATATGTGTCTATGTGAATAAGCAGGCGTCGATGCTGGCTGCGACCTCCCATGTTGCCGAAGTCTCCAAACTGAAGCAGATTCTGGAGCAGGCCGATGAAGAGCTCGGCCGTGTTAAAAGACAGCTAGAGGGCAAGCAAGGTATGCAATGGCCTATTCAGATCTAAAATGATATGAATTGTTTGTGTTGATCATGTTATTATGATGTTTCACAGGAGCTGCGGCCGAGGTGGAGTCCCTCAAGAATGCGCTGGCCGAGGCCCAGAAGAAGGCGGAGAAGGAACAGGCCGCCCGCAAGAAGCACGAGTCAAGGGTCGGGGAGGTTCAGCAGGAGCTCAAGGACGCCATAAAGAAATGCGAGTCCTTGGAGCACAAGATTGCGGACCAAGAGTATGAACTTGCTAAGGCCCGCCAAAGCGCACAAGATGCCCGAGTTGAAGCCCAGGGCGCCCTCCGGGAAATCCAGGAGGCCAAGCAGATTGCGGCGGGTAAGGCCATTATTATGCGGAGCAAATTTGTGAAGAAAAGGTACCTCTTACTGACCCGGATTTGGAGTTCTCCAGGAGTGTTTGCGGATCTGCCGCGTAGTGTTGCTGATGCTGTGGAGTTCTTCCGAGCCAAAGAGGGGAGCTCAACGGAGAAGCTGTTCTGGTCGCAATACCTTGCGCCAGAGCATTCGGTGCCCCTTAGCGATCAGCTGAAATAGCTGACCGAACTGCATAGGGTGGCCGGATTGGCCATGAGGGATTTGATAATCCATCTGTGGCCTGCCGAAGCCATGCCCGGTAGCCACTTCGGGCTCGTGAAGCGGCTGGTCGATGCCTGCCCTTGGCTTGATGCCATAAAGCGGTCGGTCTGCATTGAAGGTGCGCGGATGGCCTTCGCCCGTGTCAAGGTGAAGTGGGCGAAGATGAACACCGTCAAGCTTGCGACCGAGGGACCGCCCGTGGGCAAGGAGCACTGCATGCCCGAGCAGTATTTTGATGATGTCCTGGAGGGATCCCGCATTGTAGAGGGCCAGTGTTCGAAGGACATTATCTTTGAATGAATACATTCATGTTATCCAGTCTTGTATTATGAAACAAAGCCTATATGTAATATATTGCTTGTTGTTGTTGAAATTTTTTCCTCCTGTGCGGCCATTTATTAAATCTGAGAGTTGGCCAGTCGTCGGCTTCAGCCCCCGTAGGTAGTACGGGGGTGTTCGGGTTGGAACCTAAACACACTTGACCCAAGAGTTTGGTCCTTGAAGGAGGTGTTTAGCGCAGCGAACCAGGCAATCGGACTATGTGGCTTTATCACCCTCACTTAGCCATAGGAGTTTGACAATAGGACTGTAGGCACAGCCCCTAGTTAGTATTTGTATATCCGGACTAGGGTGCTGTAAACACCTGATCGGGTGAAGGTCGATCCATCGCATAATGCGAAAAAAATCGCAGGAGATTTATGTTTAGCCTCCAAATAGCTGACCAGCTCTCGCCACATCATGACAATCAGTTTTCGGCTTTCTCTACTGAGGTGTTTATCCGGATAAACCAGAAACACAATCGAAGTAGTTCTCCCTTTACTACCCTAGCCGATAAGACAGAACGTAGGGTAGCAAGCACAGGAGCCGGGCA
The DNA here is from genome assembly GCF_018294505.1 of Triticum aestivum. NCBI lineage: Eukaryota > Viridiplantae > Streptophyta > Magnoliopsida > Poales > Poaceae > Triticum > Triticum aestivum. The sequence continues at coordinate 292,640,647 of NC_057802.1, read as the reverse complement.
ACCCAACTATTGACCAAAGACATGATTCGGAGCCGATTCATATAATGCTATATTCGGGGCACCGAACTATACTGTAAAAAGTGTTCGGACCTGTTGCCAACATATGGAGCGCGATGGAGCCCCTGGCGAATTAAGTTGTACCGAAGTGTACGGGTGCCATCGATAAGAATAGCGAAATATAGTAAAGGAGTAAGCCAGTGCCACATATGTTGGGCCGCAAACTGTTTCCATTATAATTTGATTGATACGTCAAAGCGTATTTGTACAAATAATGCGATAAGCAACAGGGCTATTTAACATGCCGAGACCAAGGGGAAGCTGCGTGCGGGTCCTGAAAATAGGCAAAGTGATCGTCAAGAAGATCATCTAGATATTCTACCACACGTCTATGTTGATTGCCGCCTTGGTATGTTCATCCTTCGAAAGGATCGATGATCAGGCCGTCATGAGGGGCCTGTGGAAAAGAAACCTGAAAAGGATAAAAAGGAAAGTATGTGTGCCCAGGTAAGGTCAAGCCGTATTATGGACCACGATCGAATTATGCCTCCGTCTTTGCCCATGGTATTTTGAGTGCGTAGTTATGTACGCGCGGTACGTACGCCGCCATTTGGTCGGGACTGAGACGGAGGCCGAATTGCTAGTCGAACTCCTGACGAGCTGGACTGTCATCCTGCGGAGTAGTCCGGACTCGTTTAATAGCGTCCGGGGGCTTGGCCGCTGAATTGATGTTCTGCTTGATCAGGCCGCCCTATACTTCCGCTGCCAGGGCCGCGGAGTGCTCCTCGGTACGAAGGGAGCTTTCCATGTTTCCGTTGACTGGTATGACACTGCGTGGTCCGGGCATCTTGAGTTTGAGATAGGCATAGTGCGGCACCGCATTGAAGCGAGCAAATGCGGTTCGTCCGAGCAGTGCGTGATAACCACTGCGGAAGGGGACGATGTCGAAGATCAAGTCTTCGCTTTGGAAGTTGTCCGGCGATCCGAAGACGACTTCCAATGTGATTGAGCCCGTGCAACGGGCCTCTACACCTGGTATTACTCCTTTAAAGGTAGTTTTTGTGGGCTTGATCCTTGACGGATCGATGCCCATCTTGCAGACTGTGTCCTAATAGAGCAGGTTAAGGCTGCTGCCACCATCCATGAGGACTCGCGTGAGGTGGAATCCATCAATGATTGGGGCGAGGACCAGTGCGGCCGAGCCGCCGTGGCGAATACTGGTCAGATGGTCCCTGCGATCGAAAGTGATCGAGCAAGATGACCATGGGTTGAACTTTGGGGCGACTGGCTCTATCGCATAGATATCCCTGAGCGCGCGTTTGCGCTCCCTCTTGGGGATATGAGTAACGTATATCATGTTCACCGTTTTGACTTGGGGGGGGGGGGACTTCTTCTGTCCCCCTGTGTTCGGTGGACGGGGCTCCTCGTCGTCGTCCTCACTTGGCGACCCCTTCTCCTTGGTCTTGGTGTTTAACTTACCAGCCTGTTTAAAGACCCAAGAGCTTCTGTTGGTATGATTGGCAGGTTTATCGGGGGTGTCGTGGATCTGACATGGTCGATCTTAAGGAAATATGCCCTAGAGGCAATAATAAAGTTGTTATTTATATTTCCTTATATCATGATAAATATTTATTATTCATGCTAGAATTGTATTAACCGGAAACTTAGTACATGTGTGAATACATAGACAAACAGAGTGTCACTAGTATGCCTCTACTTGACTAGCTCGTTGAATCAAAGATGGTTAAGTTTCCTAGCCATAGACATGAGTTGTCATTTGATTAACGGGATCCCATCATTAGAGAATGATGTGATTGACTTGACCCATTCCGTTAGCTTAGCACTTGATGTTTAGTATGTTGTTATTGCTTTCTTCATGACTTATACATGTTCCTATGACTATGAGATTATGCAACTCCCGAATACCGGAGGAACACTTTGTGTGCTATCAAACATCACAACGTAACTGGGTGATTATAAAGATGCTCTACAGGTGTCTCCGATGGTGTTTGTTGAGTTGGCATAGATCAAGATTAGGATTTGTCACTCCGATTGTCGGAGAGGTGTCTCTGGGCCCTCTCGGTAATGCACATCACTATAAGCCTTGCAAGCAATGTGACTAATGAGTTAGTTGTAGGGTGATGCATTACGGAATGAGTAAAGAGACTTGTCGGTAACGAGATTGAACTAGGTATTGAGATACCGATGATCGAATCTCGGGCAAGTAACATACCGATGACAAAGGGAACAACGTATGTTGTTATGCGGTTTGACCGATAAAGATCTTCGTAGAATATGTAGGAACCAATATGAGCATCCAGGTTCTGCTATTGGTTATTGACCGGAGATGAGTCTCGGTCATGTCTACATAGTTCTCGAACACGTAGGGTCCGCACGCTTAATGTTTTGTGATGATCGGTATTATGAGTTTATGTGTTTTGATGTACTGAAGGTTGTTTGGAGTCCCGGATGTGATCACAGACATGACGAGGAGTCTCGAAATGGTCGAGACATAAAGATCGATATATTGGATGGCTATGTTTGGACATCGGAATGGTTTCGGGGGAGTTCGGGCATTTACCGGAGTACCGGGAGGTTACCGGAACTCCCCGGGGAGTGTATGGGCCTTATTGGGCCTTAGTGGGAGAGAGGAGGAGGAGGCCTAGGAGGGGGCTCCCCCCCCCCCAAGGCCAATCCTAATTGGGAGGGGGGCCGACCCCCCTTTCCTTCCTCCCTCTCTCCTCCTTCCTTCCTCTCATACTCCTACTTGGAAGGGGGGAATCCTACTCCCGGTGGGAGTAGGACTCCCTAGGGCGCGCCATAGAGAGGGACGGCCCTCCCCCTCCTCCACTCCTTTATATACGGGGGAGGGGGGCACCCCATAGACACACAAGTTGATCATTGTCTTAGCCGTGTGCGGTGCCCCCCTCCACCATAATGCACCTCGGTCATATCGTCGTAGTGCTTAGGCGAAGCCCTGCGCCGGTAGCTTCATCATCACCGTCATCACACCGTCGTGCTGGCGAAGCTCTCCCTCGACACTCAGCTGGATCGAGAGTTCGTGGGATGTCACCGAGCTGAACGTGTGCAGATCGCGGAGGTGCCGTAATTTCGGTACTAGGATCGGTCGGATCGTGAAGACGTACGACTACATCAACCGCGTTGTCATAATGCTTCCGCTTTCGGTCTACGAGGGTACGTAGACAACACTCTCCCCTCTCGTTGCTATGCATCACCTAGATGGATCTTGCGTGTGCGTAGGAAAATTTTGAAATTACTGCGTTCCCCAACACGATCGAGGATTCGGTCCAAGCTCGATGAGCCCGGATTGTTTCTTTGAAATGGCTTCTTCCGCTGGCCGGACTTGGAGCCGCTGAATCCGGCGTTAACCGTCGTGTCATTGGTATTGTCATCGTTGCTTTGACGCTTGTGCCTGTTGCGTCGGGGCTTGCTGTTGCTATTTCTGGCTTCAGAGGTGCCAGGTTCGCTTGCATTATTATTGCTACGGGCTAGCCAACTATCTACGCCCGCGCAAAAGCGGGTCATAAGTGTCGTGAGGGCTGCCATGGACTTCGGCTTCTCTTGGCCGAGGTGTCGGGCGAGCCATTCATCGCGGATGCTATGCTTAAAGGCCGCTAGGGCTTCGGCATCCGGACAGTCAACAATCTGGTTCTTTTTATGTAAGAACCTAGTCCAGAATTTCCTGGCTGATCCTCCGGGTTGTTGAACTATGTGACTTAGGTCATCGGCATCCGAAGGTCGGACTTATGTACCCTGGAAGTTGTCGCGGAAGGCGTCTTCCAAGTCCTCCCAGCTGCCAATGGAGTTTTCTGGCAGGCTATTTAACCAGTGCCGAGCTGGTCCTTTGAGCTTTAGCGGGAGGTATTGGATGGCATGGAGATCATCACCGCGAGCCATATGAATATGGAGAAGAAAGTCCTCGATCCATACTGCGGGATCTATTGTTCCATCATATGATTCGATATTCACAGGTTTAAACCCTTCTGGGAATTCATGCTCCATTAACTTCGTCAGTGAAGCAGAGGGGGTGTGCGGCGCCTCTATATCGGGCCAAGTCGCGATGCAGTTCGGATGGAGTTCGTCTGCGATTTTCGGCCCGGCTGTGGTTATGCTTGTCGCGCCCGGCTAGATAGTCGTCCTCGCACGTCGGGGCGCGCCCCCTCGATCCGTAGATCGATCTGGTCTGACCTGCTCTATTTTCCAAGTCCTGCCGTAGGTCGTACGTATATCCCTGAGCTGTTGTGCCTCTACCTTTACGGCGAGGTGGTGCAGGCTGGTGTTCGGCTTGAGCTGCCGTCTTGTCACGGCCACGTGGTGGTCGGTCAGCCGCATTACGCGCTGATGGTACGGGCTCCAGCGCCTCGTCGTCCAATTGAGGTAGCAGCTTGCGCTTCGGGTAACTCTTAGTTGGGCACCCGAGGCCGTATTCCTCGGGCCAGGACATTACTCCACCTGTCATTGAGCAGATCTTGGTCAGTTTGAAGTTGTTGTTGTTTCTTTTTCAGGCTCCTTGCAGTAGCTATTAGCCAGCGCTTAAAGCGCTCCTGCTCAAGGGGTTCCTCAGGCATGATAAAGTCTTCGTCGCCGACGCTCACCTCATCCTCGGAGAGTGGAAGATAATTACTATCCTCCGAGTCTTCATTTACAACCTGTTCATCAGGGCCAATTTGCCCATCTTCCCGATCGTCCTGTTCAAAGGTTGGCTCGACGGGGTCTTCTTGGTCTTCGGCGTCGTCCAAAGTATTGTTGTCTCCGGTGTCGGTATTGTTGTCTCTTCGACGACGTGATTTAGAGCGGCGCCGCTGACGTCGGTGCTTTGGTTGTATCTCAGGGGGTGTATCCTCAACTGGATTTTTCTCGTTATCACCATTATCTTCTTTGTGTGTATCCACCATGTACATGTCATACGAAGATGTGGCCGTCCAGCGTCCGGTAAACGGCGGGTTTGGGCCTGCTCTTCTCCAGCATCGTCGTCCATACCGTCGATGTCCTCGGAGCCGTAATCAAGCATGTCGGTTAAGTCTTCTACAGTGGCTATGAAGTGGGTGGTGGGTGGGACGTAAAATTCCCCGCTCTCGGCCCCTAGTCCGGGCTGGGCGTAGTTCGGACATTGCCCCTCTGTAATGACGAGGGATCACATTAAGTCCAGAGCCTCGCTTAAAGGCGAGGTTTGGCCAGGGAGAAGAGAGTCCGTGGAGTACGACAGGAAGGGAATTCCTTGGCCGAACTCACACGATGCTGACTCCGAGGGTCCGGAGCCAGTGTTTGGAGAAGAGTCCGGCTTCATGATGAGGGCCGGTGACACTACTTCCTCCGATTCTCCCGTACTAGGCTCAATAGTCGTAGAGAGTCCGGCGGGCTCGGGAATCTCGTCTTCGGACCCAGTAATGCGCTCCGGATCTAAGGCCAGAGCGAAGGTTGGGGTCGCGAACCCTTGGAGGATCAAGTCTCCTCGGATATCAGCGACATAATCCAGATTTCCAAAACTAATCTGGTGACCTGGGGCGTAGCTATCGATCTGCTCTAGATGGCCAAGCGAGTTGGCCCGCAGTGTGAAGCCGCCGAACACAAACATCTGGCCGGGGAGAAAGACCTCCCTCAGGGCAGCATTGTTGTAGATGACAGATGGAGCCATCGAACCTTCTAACGACGGCACATCGGAACTCTCAATGAAAGCACCAATGTCGGTGTCAAAACCGGCGGATCTCGGGTAGGGGGTCCCGAACTGTGCGTCTAAGGATCGAAGGTAACAGGAGACAGGGACACGATGTTTACCCAGGTTCGGGCCCTTTTGATGGAGGTAATACCCTACTTCCTGCTTGATTATCTTGGATGAATATGGGATTACAAGAGTTGATCTACCTCAAGATCATAATAGCTAAACCCTAGACGTCTAGCCTGTATGGTTATGATTATGATTATGATTGCCTCTACGGACTAAACCCTCCAGTTTATATAGACACCGGAGGGGCCTAGGGTTGTACAGAGTCGGTTTACGGAGGAAGGAATCTTCGTATCCGAATGCCAAGCTTGCCTCCATGCAAAGGAGAGTCCCATCCGGACACGGGAAGAAGTCTTCTGTCTTGTATCTTCATGGCGCATTAATCCGGCCCATGTCACATAGCCCGGACGCCCAAGGACCCCTTAATCCAGGACTCCCTCAATGGCCATAAAAGATATTACTCATATAAATAGAACAACCATTATTCTCTGATTTAAATGAATAGCCGTCTCGCATCAAACAAGATCAGATATAATGTTCATGCTTAACGCTAGCACCAAATAACAATTATTCAGGTCTAAAACTAATCCCGATGGTAGATGTAGAGGTAGCATGCCGACGGCGATCACATCGACTTTGGAACCATTTCCCACGCGCATCGTCACCTCATCCTTAGCCAATCTTCGCTTAATCCATAGCCCATGTTTCTAGTTGCAAATATGAGGAACAAAACCAGTATCAAATACCCAGGCGCTACTACGAGCATTAGTAAGGTACACATCAATACCATGTATATCAAATATACCTTTCACTTTGCCATCCTTCTTATCCGCCAAATACTTGGGGTAGTTCCGCTTCCAGTGACCAGTCCCTTTATAGTAGAAGCACTCAGTCTCAGGCTTAGGTCCGGACTTGGCTTTCTTCACTTGAGTAGCAACTTGCTTGCCATTCTTCTTGAAGTGCCCCTTCTTCCCTTTGCCCTTTTTCTTGAAACTAGTGGTCTTGGTAACCATCAACACTTGATGCTCCTTCTTGATTTCTACCTCCACGGCTTTCAGCATTGCGAAGAGCTCGGGAATTGTATAATCCATCCCTTGCATATTATGGTTCATCATGAAGCTTTTTTAGCTTGGTGGCAGTGATTGAAGAACTCTGTCAATGACACTATCATCAGGAAGATTAACTCCCAGTTGAGTCAAGTGGTTGTGCTACCCAGACATTCTGAGTACATGTTCACTGACAGAACTATTCTCCTCCATTTTGAAGCTATAGAACTTATTGAAGACTTCATATATCTCAATCCGGGCATTTGCTTGAAATATTAACTTCAACTCCTGGAACATCTCATATGCTCCATGACGTCAAAACGTCGTTGAAGTCCCGGTTCTTGTTGGGAATCGTAGCATAATTTAAAATTTTCCTACGCTCACCAAGATGCATCTATGGAGTCTACTAGCAACGAGGGGAAAGGAGTGCATCTACATACCCTTGTAGATCGTGAGCGGAAGGGTTCCAATGAACGTGGATGACGGAGCCGTACTCGCCGTGATCCAAATCACCGATGACCGAGTGCCGAACGGACGGCACCTCCGCGTTCAACACACGTACGGTGCAGCGACGTCTCCTCCTTCTTGATCCAGCAAGGGGGAAGGAGAGGTTGATGGAGATCCAGCAGCACGACAGCGTGGTGGTGGATGTAGCGGGTCTCGGCAGGGCTTCGCTAAGCTTCTGCGAGAGAGAGAGAGAGAGGTGCTGCAGGGGAGGAGGGAGGCGCCCAAGGCTGTTGTATGCTGCCCTCCCTCCCCCCTTTATATAGGCCCCCTGGGGGGGGCCGGCCCCAAAAGATGGGATCTCAAGGGGGGGCGGCGGCCACAAGGGGGGAAGGGGTTGCCTTGCCCCCCAAGGCAAGGGGGAACTCCCCCCCTAGGGTTCCCAACCCTAGGCGCATGGGGGGAGGCCCAAGGGGGGCGTCCCAGCCCACTAAGGGCTGGTTCCCTTCCACTTTCAGCCCACGGGGCCCTCCGGGATAGGTGGCCCCACCCGGTGGACCCCCGGGACCCTTCCGGTGGTCCCGGTACAATACCGGTAACCCCCGAAACTTTCCCGGTGGCCGAAACTGGACTTCCTATATATAATTCTTCACCTCCGGACCATTCCGGAACCTCTCGTGATGTCCGGGATCTCATCCGGGACTCCGAACAACTTTCGGGTTTCCGCATACATATATCTCTACAACCCTAGCGTCACCGAACCTTAAGTGTGTAGACCCTACGGGTTCGGGAGACATGCAGACATGACCGAGACGCCTCTCCGGTCAATAACCAACAGCGGGATCTGGATACCCATGTTGGCTCCCACATGTTCCACGATGATCTCATCGGATGAACCACGGTGTCGAGGATTCAATCAATCCCGCATACAATTCCCTTTGTCAATCGGTATGTTACTTGCCCGAGATTCGATCGTCGGTATCCCAATACCTTGTTCAATCTCGTTACCGGCAAGTCTCTTTACTCGTACCGCAATGCATGATCCTGTGACTAACGCCTTAGTCACATTGAGCTCATTATGATGATGCATTACCGAGTGGGCCCAGAGATACCTCTCCGTCACACGGAGTGACAAATCCCAGTCTCGATCCGTGCCAACCCAACGGACACTTTCGGAGATACCCGTAGTGCACCTTTATAGTCACCCAGTTACGTTGTGATGTTTGGCACACCCAAAGCACTCTTACGGTATCCGGGAGTTGCACGATCTCATGGTCTAAGGAAAAGATACTTGACATTGGAAAAGCTCTAGCAAACGAAACTACACGATCTTTTATGCTATGCTTAGGATTGGGTCTTGTCCATCACATCATTCTCCTAATGATGTGATCCCGTTATCAATGACATCCAATGTCCATAGTCAGGAAACCATGACTATCTGTTGATCAACGAGCTAGTCAACTAGAGGCTTACTAGGGACACGTTGTGGTCTATGTATTCACACATGTATTACGATTTCCAGACAATACAATTATAGCATGAATAATAGACTATTATCATGAACAAAGAAATATAATAATAACCATTTATTATTGCCTCTAGGGCATATTTCCAACAGTCTCCCACTTGCACTAGAGTCAATAATCTAGTTACATTGTGATGAATCGAACACCCATTGCGTCCTGGTGTTGATCATGTTTTGCCCTAGGGAGAGGTTTAGTCAACGGATCTGCTACATTCAGGTCCGTGTGTACTTTACAAATATCTATGTCTCCATTTTGAACACTTTCACGAATGGAGTTGAAGCGACGCTTGATATGCCTAGTCTTCCTATGAAACCTGGGCTCCTTCGCAAGGGCAATAGCTCCAGTGTTGTCACAGAAGAGAGTCATCGGGCCCGACGCATTGGGAATCACCCCTAGGTCGGTAATGAACTCCTTCATCCAGACTGCTTCCTGTGCTGCCTCCGAGGCTGCCATGTACTCCGCTTCACATGTAGATCCCGCCACGACGCTTTGCTTGCAACTGCACCAGCTTACTGCTCCTCCATTCAAAATATACACGTATCCGGTCTGTGACTTCGAGTCATCCAGATCTGTGTCGAAGCTAGCGTCGACGTAACCCTTTACGACGAGCTCTTCGTCACCTCCATAAACGAGAAACATATCCTTAGTCCTCTTCAGGTACTTCAGGATATTCTTGACTGCTGTCCAGTGTTCCATGCCGGGATTACTTTGGTATCTTCCTACCAAACTTACGGCAAGGTTTACATCAGGTCTGGTACACAGCATGGCATACATAATAGACCCTATGGCCGAGGCATAGGGGATGACACTCATCTTTTCTCTATCTTCTGCCGTGGTCGGGCATTGAGCCGTGCTCAACTGCACACCTTGCAATACAGGCAAGAACCCCTTCTTGGACTGATCCATATTGAACTTCTTCAATATCTTGTCAAGGTATGTACTCTGTGAAAGACCAATGAGGCGTCTTGATCTATCCCTATAGATCTTGATGCCTAATATATAAGCAGCTTCTCCAAGGTCCTTCATTGAAAAACACTTATTCAAATAGGCCTTTATACTTTCCAAGAATTCTATATCATTTCCCATCAATAGTATGTCATCCACATATAATATGAGAAATGCTACAGAGCTCCCACTCACTTTCTTGTAAACAGGCTTCTCCATAAGTCTGTGTAAACCCAAACGCTTTGATCATCTCATCAAAGCGAATGTTCCAACTCCGAGATGCTTGCACCAGCCCATAGATTGAGCGTTGGAGCTTGCATACTTTGTTAGCATTCTTAGGATCGACAAAACCTTCCGGCTGCATCATATACAACTCTTCCTTAAGGAAGCCGTTAAGGAATGCCGTTTTGACGTCCATCTGCCATATCTCATAATCATAGTATGCGGCAATTGCTAACATGATTCGGGCGGACTTTAGCTTCGCTACGGGTGAGAAAGTCTCATCGTAGTCAACCCCTTGAACTTGTCGATAACCCTTAGCGACAAGTCGAGCTTTGTAGATGGTCACATTACCATCCGCGTCCGTCTTCTTCTTAAAGATCCATTTGTTTTCTATGGCTCGCCGATCATCGGGCAAGTCAGTCAAAGTCCATACTTCGTTTTCATACATGGATCCTATCTCGGATTTCATGGCCTCTAGCCATTTGTCGGAATCCGGGCCCGCCATCACTTCTTCATAGTTCGAAGGTTCACCGTTGTCTAACAACATGATTTCCAGGACAGGGTTGCCGTACCACTCTGGTGCGGAACGTGTCCTTGTGGACCTACGAAGTTCAGTAACTTGAACTGAAGCTTCATGATCATCATCATTAACTTCCTCCCCAGTCGGTGTAGGCACCACAGGAACATTTTCCCACGCTGCGCTACTTTCCGGTTCGGAAGGGGTGACTATCACCTCATCAAGTTCCACTTTCCTCCCACTCAATTCTTTCGAGAGAAACTCCTTCTCTAGAAAGGACCCGTTCTTAGCAACGAAGATCTTGCCCTCGGATCTGAGGTAGAAGGTATACCCAATAGTTTCCTTAGGGTATCCTATGAAGACGCATTTTTTCGACTTGGGTTCGAGCTTTTCAGGTTGAAGTTTCTTGACATAAGCATCGCATCCCCAAACTTTTAGAAACGACAGCTTAGGTTTCTTCCCAAACCATAATTCATACGGTGTCGTCTCAACGGATTTCGACAGAGCCCTATTTAAAGTGAATGCGGCAGTCTCTAAAGCATAGCCCCAAAATGAGAGCGGTAAATCGGTAAGAGACATCATAGATCGCACCATATCCAATAGAGTGCGATTACGACGTTCGGACACACCATTTCTCTGAGGTGTTCCAGGCGGCGTGAGTTGTGAAACTATTCCACATTTCCTTAAGTGTGCACCAAATTCGTGACTTAAATATTCTCCACCATGATCTGATCGTAAGAATTTTATTTTCCTATCACGTTGATTCTCGACTTCACTCTGAAATTCCTTGAACTTTTCAAAGGTTTCAGACTTGTGTTTCATTAGGTAGACATACCCATATCTACTTAAGTCATCAGTGAGAGTGAGAACATAACGATATCCTCCGCGAGCCTCAACACTCATTGGACCGCACACATCGGTATGTATGATTTCCAATAAGTTGGTTGCTCGCTCCATTGTTCCGGAGAACGGAGTCTTGGTCATCTTACCCATGAGGCATGGTTCGCACGTGTCAAATGATTCATAATCAAGAGACTCCAAAAGTCCATCTGCATGGAGCTTCTTCATGCGCTTGACACCAATGTGACCAAGGCGGCAGTGCCACAAGTATGTGGGACTATCGTTATCAACTTTACATCTTTTGGTATTCACACTATGAACATGTGTAACATCACATTCGAGATTCATCAAAAATAAACCATTGACCAGCGGGGCATGACCATAAAACATATCTCTCAAATAAATAGAACAACCATTATTCTCAGATTTAAATGAGTAGCCATCTCGAATTAAACGAGATCCAGATACAATGTTCATGCTCAAAGCTGGCACTAAATAACAATTATTGAGATTTAAAACTAATCCCGTGGGTAGATGCAGAGGTAGCGTGCCAACGGCGATCACATCGACCTTGGAACCATTCCCGACGCGCATCGTCACCTCGTCCTTTGCCAGTCTCCGTTTATTCCGTAGTTCCTGCTTTGAGTTACAAATATGAGCAACCGCACCGGTATCAAATACCCAGGAGCTACTACGAGTACTGGTAAGGTACACATCAATTACTTGTATATCACATATACCTTGGGTGTTGCCGGCCTTCTTCTTGTCCGCTAAATATTTGGGGCAGTTCCGCTTCCAGTGACCACTTCCCTTGCAAGAAAAGCACTCAGTCTCGGGCTTGGGTCCATGCTTTGACTTCTTCCCAGTAACTGGTTTACCGGGCGCGGCAACTCCCTTGCCGTCCTTCTTGAAGTTCTTCTTACCCTTGCCCTTCTTGAACTTAGTGGTTTTATTCACCATCAACACTTGATGTTCTTTTCTGATCTCCCCTTCCGCTGATTTCAGCATTGAATATACCTCGGGAATGGTCTTTTCCATCCCCTGCATATTGTAGTTCATCACAAAGCTCTTGTAGCTTGGTGGAAGCGACTGGAGGATTCTGTCAATGACCGCGTCATCCGGGAGATTAACTCCCAGCTGAGACAAGCGGTTGTGCAACCCAGATATTCTGAGTATGTGCTCACTAACAGAACTGTTCTCCTCCATTTTACAGCTGAAGAACTTGTCGGAGACATCATATCTCTCGACCCGGGCATGAGCTTGAAAAACCAGTTTCAGCTCCTCGAACATCTCATATGCTCCATGTTTCTCAAAATGCTTTTGGAGACCCGGTTCTAAGCTGTAAAGCATGCCGCACTGAACGAGGGAGTAATCATCAGCACGCTGCTGCCAAGCGTTCATAACGTCTTGGTTCTCAGGGATTGGTGCTTCACCTAGCGGTGCTTCTAAGACATAATCTTTCTTGGCTGCTATGAGGATGATCCTCAGGTTCCGGACCCAGTCCGTATAGTTGCTGCCATCATCTTTCAGCTTGGTTTTCTCTAGGAACGCGTTGAAATTGAGGACAACGTGGGTCATTTGATCTACAATACATAGTGTAAAGATTTTAGACTAAGTTCATGATAATTGAGTTCATCTAATCAAATTATTTAATGAACTCCCACTCAGATAGACATCCCTCTCGTCATCTAAGTGAAACATGATCCGAGTTTAACTAGGCCGTGTCCGATCATCACGTGAGACGGACTAGTCAAGATCGGTGAACATCTCCATGTTGATCGTATCTTCTATACGACTCATGCTCGACCTTTCGGTCCTCCGTGTTCCGAGGCCATGTCTGTACATGCTAGGCTCGTCAAGTCAACCTAAGTGTATTGCGTGTGTTCCGAGGCCATGTCTGTACATGCTAGGCTCGTCAACACCCGTTGTATTCAAACGTTAGAATCTATCACACCCGATCATCACATGGTGCTTCGAAACAACGAACCTTCGCAACGGTGCACAGTTAGGGTGAACACTTTCTTGAAATTATAATAAGGGATCATCTTACTTACTACCGTCGTTCTAAGCAAATAAGATGCAAAAACATGATAGACATCACATGCAATCAAATAGTGACATGATATGGCCAATATCATCATGCTCCTTTGATCTCCATCTTCGGGGCACCATGATCATCTTTGTCACCGGCATGACACCATGATCTCCATCATCATGATCTCCATCATTGTGTCTTCATGAAGTCGTCACGCCAACGATTACTTCTACTTGTATGGCTAACGCGTTTAGCAACAAAGTAAAGTAAATTACATGGCGCTATTCAATGACACGCAGGTCATGCAAAATAATAAAGACAACTCCTATGGCTCCTGCCGGTTGTCATACTCATCGACATGCAAGTCGTGATTCCTATTACAAGAATATGATCAATCTCATACATCACATATATCATTCATCACATCTTCTGGCCATATCACATCACATAGCACTTGCTGCAAAAACAAGTTAGACGTCCTCTAATTGTTGTTGCAAGTTTTTACGTGGTTTGTAGGTTTCTAGCAAGAACGTTTTCTTACCTACGTATGACCACAACGTGATTTGCCAATTTCTATTTACCCTTCATAAGGACCCTTTTCATCGAATCCGTTCCGACTAAAGTAGGAGAGACAGACACCCGCTAGCCACCTTATGCAACTAGTGCATGTCAGTCGGTGGAACCTGTCTCACGTAAGCGTACGTGTAAGGTCGGTCCGGGCCGCTTCATCCTACAATGCCGCCGAAACAAGAAACGACTAGTAGCGGCAAGAAGAATTGGCAAACTCAACACCCACAACTGCTTTGTGTTCTACTCGTGCATAGTAACTACGCATAGACCTGGCTCTGATGCCACTGTTGGGAATCGTAGCATAATTTAAAATTTTCCTACGCTCACCAAGATGCATCTATGGAGTCTACTAGCAACGAGGGGAAAGGAGTGCATCTACATACCCTTGTAGATCGCGAGCGGAAGCGTTCCAATGAACGTGGATGACGGAGCCGTACTCGTCGTGATCCAAATCACCGATGACCGAGTGCCGAACAGACGGCACCTCCGCGTTCAACACACGTACGGTGCAGCGACGTCTCCTCCTTCTTGATCCAGCAAGGGGGAAGGAGAGGTTGATGGAGATCCAGCAGCACGACGGCGTGGTGGTGGATGTAGCGGGTCTCGGCAGGGCTTCGCTAAGCTTCTGCGAGAGAGAGAGAGAGAGAGAGAGAGAGAGAGAGAGAGAGAGAGAGAGGTGCTGCAGGGGAGGAGGGAGGCGCCCAAGGCTGTTGTATGCTGCCCTCCCTCCCCCCCTTTATATAGGCCCCCTAGGGGGGCGCCGGCCCCAAAAGATGGGATCTCAAGGGGGGGCGGCGGCCATAAGGGGGGAAGGGGTTGCCTTGCCCCCCAAGGCAAGGGGGAACTCCCCCCTAGGGTTCCCAACCCTAGGCGCATGGGGGGAGGCCCAAGGGGGGCGTCCCAGCCCACTAAGGGCTGGTTCCCTTCCACTTTCAGCCCACGGGGCCCTCCGGGATAGGTGGCCCCACCCGGTGGACCCCCGGGACCGGTAACCCCCGAAACTTTCCCGGTGGCCGAAACTGGACTTCCTATATATAATTCTTCACCTCCGGACCATTCCGGAACCTCTCGTGATGTCCGGGATCTCATCCGGGACTCCAAACAACTTTCGGGTTTCCGCATACATATATCTCTACAACCCTAGCGTCACCGAACCTTAAGTGTGTAGACCCTACGGGTTCGGGAGACATGCAGACATGACCGAGACGCCTCTCCGGTCAATAACCAACAGCGGGATCTGGATACCCATGTTGGCTCCCACATGTTCCACGATGATCTCATCGGATGAACCACGGTGTCGAGGATTCAATCAATCCCGCATACAATTCCCTTTGTCAATCGGTATGTTACTTGCCCGAGATTCGATCGTCGGTATCCCAATACCTTGTTCAATCTCGTTACCGGCAAGTCTCTTTACTCGTACCGCAATGCATGATCCCGTGACTAACGCCTTAGTCACATTGAGCTCATTATGATGATGCATTACCGAGTGGGCCCAGAGATACCTCTCCGTCACACGGAGTGACAAATCCCAGTCTCGATCCGTGCCAACCCAACAGACACTTTCGGAGATACCCGTAGTGCACCTTTATAGTCACCCAGTTACGTTGTGACGTTTGGCACACCCAAAGCACTCTTACGGTATCCGGGAGTTGCACGATCTCATGGTCTAAGGAAAAGATACTTGACATTGGAAAAGCTCTAGCAAACGAAACTACACGATCTTTTATGCTATGCTTAGGATTAGGTCTTGTCCATCACATCATTCTCCTAATGATGTGATCCTGTTATCAATGACATCCAATGTCCATAGTCAGGAAACCATGACTATCTGTTGATCAACGAGCTAGTCAACTAGAGGCTTACTAGGGACACGTTGTGGTCTATGTATTCACACATGTATTACGATTTCCGGACAATACAATTATAGCATGAATAAAAGACTATTATCATGAACAAAGAAATATAATAATAACCATTTACTATTGCCTCTAGGGCATATTTCCAACAGTTCTGAGCTGTAAAAGCATGGCACACTGAACTATTGAGTAGTCATCAGCTTTGCTCTGCCAAACGTTCTTAACATCATCAGTAGCGTCTGCAGCAGGCCTGGCACCTAGCGGTGCTTCCAGGACGTAATTCTTCTGTGCAGCAATGAGCATAATCCTCAAGTTACGGACCCAGTCTGTGTAGTTGCTACCGTCATCTTTCAACTTAGCTTTCTCTAGGAACACATTAAAATTCAAAGGAACAGTAGCACGGGCCATTGATCTACAACAACATAGACATGCAAAATACTATCAGGTACTAAGTTCATGATAAATTAAAGTTCAATTAAACATATTACTTAAGAACTCCCACTTAGATAGGCATCCGTCTAATCATCTAAGTGATCACGTGATCCAAATCAACTAAACCATGTTCGATCATCACATGAGATGGAGTAGTTTTCAATGGTGAACATCACTATGTTGATCATATCTACTATATGATTCACGCTCAACCTTTCGGTCTCAGTGTTCCGTGGCCATATATGCATATGCTAGGCTCGTCAAGTTTAACCTGAGTATTCTGTGTGTGCAAAACTGGCTTGCACCCGTTGTATGTGAACGTAGAGCTTATCACACCCGAACATCACGTGGTGTCTCGGCACGACAAACTATAGCAATGGTGCATACTCAGGGAGAACACTTATACCTTGAAATTTAGTGAGAGATCATCTTATAATGCTACCGTCGTACTAAGCAAAATAAGATGCATAAAGGATAAACATCACATGCAATCAATATAAGTGATATGATATGGCCATCATCATCTTGTGCCTTTGATCTCCATCTCCAAAGCACTGTCATGATCACCATCGTCACCGGCTTGACACCTTGATCTCCCTCGTAGCATCGTTGTCGTCTCGCCAGCTATTGCTTCTATGACTATCGCTATAGCTCAGTGATAAAGTAAAGCAATTACATGGTGATTACATTTCATACAATAAAGCGACAACCATAAGGCTCCTGCCAGTTGCCGATAACTTTTACAAAACATGATCATCTCATACAACAATTTATATATCATCACGTCTTGACCATATCACATCACAGCAAGCCCTACAAAAACAAGTTAGACGTCCTCTACTTCGTTGTTGCAAGTTTTACGTGGCTGCTACGGGCTTAGCAAGAACCGTTCTTACCTACGCATCAAAACCACAATGATTTTTCGTCAAGTGTGCTATTTTAACCTTCAACAAGGACCGGGCGTAGTCACACTCGATTCAACTAAAGTTGGAGAAACAGACACCCACTAGCCACCTGTGTGCGAAGCACGGCGGTAGAACCAGTCTCATGAACGCGGTCATGTAATGTCGGTCTGGGCCGCTTCATCCAACAATACCGCCGAATCAAAGTATGACATGTTGGTAAGCAGTATGACTATTGTCGCCCACAACTCTTTGTGTTCTACTCGTGCATATAACATCTACGCATAGACCTGGCTCGGATGCCACTGTTGGGGAACGTAGTATTTCAAAATTTTCCTACGATCACGCAAGATCTATCTAGGAGAAGCATAGCAACGAGCAAGGAGAGTATGTCCACGTACCCTCGTAGGCCGAAAGCGGAAGCGTTTTATCAACGCGGTTGATGTAGTCGTACGTCTTCACGATCCGACCGATCCTAGCACCGAACGTACGGCACCTCCGTGTTCAGCACACGTTCAGCTCGATAACATTCCTCGTACTCTCGATCCAGCTGAGGCCAAGGGAGAGTTCCGTCAATACGACGGTGTAGCGACGGTGATGATGAAGTTACCGGTGCAGGGCTTCGCCTAAGCACTACAACGATATGACCGAGGTGTGTTTCTGTGGAGGGGGCACCGCACACGGCTAAAAGATCAACTTGTGTGTTCTAGGGTGCCCCCTCCCCACATATATAAAGGAGGGAGGAGGAGGCCGGCCGGCCCTAGGGGGCGCGCCCAAGGAGGGGAGTCCTACTAGGACTCCAAGTCCTAGTAGGATTCCACCAAGAGGGAGAGAGGGGGAAGGAGAAAGAGAGGGAGAAGGAGAAGGAAAGGGGGGCGCCCCCCCTTCCCTTGTCCAATTCGGACTGCAAGGGGGGTGCGCGCCCTGCCCTGGCTGCCCTCCTCTCTCTCCAATAAGGCCCATGGTGGCCCATTAGTTCCCCCGGGGGGTTCCGGTAACCCCTCCGGCACTCCGGTTTTAGCCGAAACCATCCGGAACACTTCCGGTGTCCGAATAAAATGGTCCAATATATCAATCTTTATGTATCGACCATTTCGAGACTCCTCGTCATGTTCGTGATCTCATCCGAGACTCCGAACAACCTTCGGTACATCAAATCACATAACTCATAATATAAATCGTCATCGAACGTTAAGCGTGCAGACCCTATGGGTTCGAGAACTATGTAGACATGACCGAGACACATCTCCGGTCAATAACCAATAGCGGAACCTGGATGCTCATATTGGCTCCTACATATTCTACGAAGATCTTTACCGGTCAAACCGC
Organism: Triticum aestivum; assembly: GCF_018294505.1. Taxonomy (NCBI): domain Eukaryota; kingdom Viridiplantae; phylum Streptophyta; class Magnoliopsida; order Poales; family Poaceae; genus Triticum; species Triticum aestivum. The sequence goes on along the minus strand of NC_057802.1, from coordinate 292,622,240 downwards.
ATAACAATATACGTTGTTCCCTTTGTCATCCGTATGTTACTTGCCCAAGATTCGATCGTCGGTATCACCATACCTAGTTCAATCTCGTTACCGGCAAGTCTCTTTACTCGTTTTGTAATGCATCATCCCGCAACTAACTCATTAGTCACATTGCTTGCAAGGCTTATAGTGACGTGCATTACCGAGAGGGCCCAGATATACCTCTCCGATACACGAAGTGACAAATGCTAATCTCGATCTATGCCAACTCAACAAACACCATCAGAGATACCTGTAGAGCATCTTTATAATCACCCAGTTACATTGTGACGTTTGATAGCACACTAAGTGTTCCTCCGGTATTCGGGAGTTGCATAATCTCATAGTCACAGGAACATGTATAAGTCATGAAGAAAGCAATAGCAATAAACTAAACGATCATAGTGCTAAGCTAACAGATGGGTCTTGTCCATCACATCATTCTCTAATGATGTGATCTCTTTCATCAAATGACAACTCATGTCTATGGCTAGGAAACTTAACCATCTTTGATTAACGAGCTAGTCAAGTAGAGGCATACTAGGGACACTCTGTTTGTCTATGTATTCACACATGTACTAAGTTTCCGGTTAATACAATTCTAGCATGAATAATAAACATTTATCATGATATAAGGAAATATAAATAACAACTTTATTATTGCCTCTAGGGCATATTTCCTTCAGTATTAGCCATGATAAAGTTGGAATACAGTAGATATAATGCAAAAATAAAATATGAATGGGTTTGCAACAGTACTTAGAGTAGTGATTTGCTTTGTTATACTAACGGATCTCACGAAGGTTTTGTTAAGTTTTGTGTGATTGAAGTTTTCAAGTTTTGGGTGAGATCACAATGGATGAAGGAATAAGGAGTGAAAAGAGCCTAAGCTTGGGGATGCCCCATGGCACCCCAAGTTATTATTCAAGCAGAACCAAGCAACTAATCTTAGGGATGCCCCGAAAGGCATCCCCTCTTTCTTCTAACGACCATCGGTATTTTACTTGGAGCTATATTTTTATTCATCACATATCATGAGTTTTGCTTGGAGCATCTTGTATTATATGAGTCTTTGCTTGTTTTGATTTTTAGTTTTTGTCATCTATTCTTGCTGTACACACCTATTATAGAGAGCCAAAATTAGGCTATGATTTGTTAGAATTCCTCTTTATGCTTCACTCAAATTTTTGAGCTAGGGAATTGCTCTAGTGCTTCACTTATATCTTTTTTAGCACGGTGTGCTTTAATATTTATGAAGAAATGCTCTCATGCTTCACTTAGATTTATTTGAGAGTTAGAATTTCTTTTGAACAAATTCTCTCATGCTTCACTTATATTATTTTGAGAGACGAAAAATTCTATGCTCACGTTCTTCACTTGAATTTGTTTGAGCCTATCAAAAGAAACATATGAAATTAGTCCCAAAAGTGATAGATATTCAAGAGGGATATAATAAAAACTTTCATGAAGATCATTGGACAAAATAAACTTGATTCTTTGTAATAGTTTTGAGATATGATGATAGTGATATGTGAGTCATGTTGGTGAGTAATTATGATTTAGTAAGAATACTGGTGTTAAGGTTTGTGATTCCCTATGCAAGCATGAAAGTCAATAGTTATGCAATGAAATTACATCCTACTTATGGTGCATTATTCGGTGTTAGTTATGCTTAATGCTCGCTTATGTGATTTTTCATTTCTTGGTTGGTTGCTTCTCAATCTATTTGATAGCCTCCACTTGTACTAAGTAGAAATACTACTTGTGCATCCAAAATCTTTAAACCCAGTTTTGCCATATGAGTCCACCATACCTACCTATATGCGATATTTTTGTGCCGTTGTAAGCAAATTTGTATGCGCCACCTCTAATTTTCAAAATAAATTTCCTTTTTGTGTGCTCGTACCGCTCATGAAGCGGCAGGGGGTGGCCAATATTTTCCGTGCTAGATATGTTATTCTCAAGATGAGTGTTTATTCACTTGTCATTGCACGAGAGTATGGCAGTAATAGGGATGCCCAGTCCCGAAATGAAAAAGAAATTTACTTTATGTTGTCAAATAATAAATTCCTTGGAAAGTGTTGGTATGGAAGGCACCCGTGGATACGGCTAGCCATGGATTGTGAAAGAATGGTGGAAAAAGGAATAAACTTTATTTTCTGTTTGGGAACCGCCTATGATATATCTAGCATGGAAAGTGTTAGGAATTACTCGACCATTTTCGTTGACGGGAAAAGTATGCCTCTCAAAAAAAATATCTCTCAATTTTTGCTTTGAGCTCTGGCACCTCTACAAATCCCTACTTCCCTCTGCGAAGGGCCTATCTATTTACTTTATGCAATTTTTTTATTTGAGTCTCCATCTTCTCTTATAAAGCACCAACTAGGGAGCACTATGATCATACTTGAGCATTGGGTGTAGCTAATATGCGAGTGTGTTTCATGAATGGATCAATGATTGAGCATGATGGGCTAAGGATAACTTTCTTTAGTGTTGATATTTTGAAAGACATGTTTGCTTGTTGATATGCTTGAGTATTGAAATCTTCATGTCAAAACTAGACAATTGCTTTGAACCACATAAAAGTCCAAATGTCCATGCTAAAAAAGAAAATAATATGTGATGAACATGTTAGGCAACATTCCACATCAAAAATTTTGTTTTTATTATTTACATACTCGAGGACGAGCAGGAATTAAGCTTGGGGATGCTGATACGTCTCCAACGTATCTATAATTTTTTATTGTTACATGCTGTTATAATATAATTCTTGGATGTTTTACAATCATTTTATAGCAACTTTATATCATTGTTTTGGGTCTAACCTATTGACATAGTGCCCAATGCTAGTTGCTATTTTTTGCTTGTTTTTTACTTGGCAGAATAACAGTACCAAACGGAGTCCAAACACAACGAAACTTTTTGGAGATTTTTTTGGACCAGAAGACACCCAGTGGGCCAAAGAAGTACTAGAGGGGAGGCCCGAGGTGGGTACAACCCACCAAGGCACGCCAGGAGGCCCAGGTGCGCCCATGGGGGTTGTGCCCCCCTCGACAATCTCCCGCACCGCCTCTTCGCCCTATAAATCCCCAAATATTCCAGAAACCCTAGGGGATTCGTCAAAACACAATTCCAGCCGCCGCAAGTTCCAGAACCACGAGATCCAATCTAGACACCATCACGGAGGGGTTCATCACCCTCATTGGTGCTTCTTCGATGATGCGTGAGTAGTTCACCATATACCTACGGGTCCGTAGGCAGTAGCTAGATGGCTTCCTCTCTCTCTCTCTCTCTCTCTCTCTCTCTCTCTCTTTTGATTCTCAATACAATGGTCTCTTGGAGATCTATTTGATGTAACTCTTTTTGCGGTGTGTTTGTTGGGATCCGATTAACTTTGAGTTTATGATCAGATCTATATCCATGAATATTATTTGAGTCTTCTTTGATCTCTTATATGCATGATTATTTATAGCCTCATATTTCTTCTTCGAATCTTTGGTTTAGTTAGGCCAACTAGATCGATTTTTCTTGCCATGGGAGAGGTGCTTTGTGATGGGTTCGATCTTGTGGTGTTCTTTCCCAATGACAGAAGGGGCAGCAAGACACGAACGTATCGTTGCTATTGAGGATAACAAGATGGGGCTATTCCTACATGAATAGATATCATCTACATCATGTCATTGTTCTTATTGCATTACTCCATTTTTCCATGAACTTGATACACTAGATGCATGCTGGATAGCGGTCGATGTGTGGAGTAACAGTAGTAGATGCAGGCAGGAGTCGGTCAACTAATCTTGGATGTGATGCCTACATATTAATCGTTGCCCTGGATATCGTCATAATTATCCGATCTTCTATCAATTGCCCAACAGTAATTTGTTTACCCACCGTTGCTATTTCTTGAGAGAAGCCACTAGTGAAATCTACGGCCCCCGGGTCTATTCTTTATCATATTTGCTTGGAGATCTATTTTTATTCGCTTTTGTTTTCAGATCTATTATTTAAAAAAAATACCTTGCTGCACTTTTTTATTACTTATTTTATTTTGCGTTTTATCGAGATCTATTTATCCAATCTACCCAAATTTTATCCCATCAACTTGACAATTTCTGGCGCCGTTACTCGAAGAGGGATTGACAACCCCTCATATGCGTCGGGTTGCAACTATTTGTTCTTTGTGTGCAGGTATCGTTTACATAGTGTTGCTTGGTTCTCCTACTGGATTGATACCTTGGTTTTGAGGGAAATACCTACCGTAGCTGTACTGCATCATCCCTTCCTCTTTGGGGAAATACCGACGCAATTTCAAGCGACATCAAGCACCTTTATGACCACCCAGTTATGAAGTGATGTTTGATAGAACACAAAGTATTCCTCCGGTATCTAGGAGTAGCATGATCTCATGGTCGAAGGAACTGACACTTGACATGAAGAAAGCTATAGCAAATAACTAAACGATCTGATGCTAAGCATATGGTTGGGTCTGTCCATCACATCATTCTCCTAATGACGTGATCCCATTATCAAATGACAAATCATTTCTATTGTTAGGAAGCCATAACCATCTTTGATCAACGAGCTAGTCTGGTAGAGGCTTGCAAGGGACACGATGTAGTTTATGTATTCACACATCCATTTAAGTTTTCGGTCGATACAATTCTAGTATGAATAATAAACATTTATCATGAATGGGAAATATGATAATAACCAATTTATTATTGCCTCAAGGGCATATTTCTAACAACCTAACCCTAGGTCTTACAAGGCCCATGGGCCCAAGTGGAGTTGACGCAACACCTTCGACTTGTAGTTTTACTCAGATTCTGCAGTAGCGTCGGACTGTTCCGGTGATATCTCCGCGCTCCGAACGAATTTGAAGGTGAATCCAACTGGGTTTAAGGTGCATGAGATAAGCTTTCCAAAAAAAGATTCACCCAATTCGGAGTCCGATGTAAAATTTAGAAATGTTTGAAGTCAGGTATGTCTGTGCAGTCTGAATCCGAGTCTAGAATGTGACGAATTTGGACTGTAACTTCTCTTGGGCCAAATGTGACGTGAGAGGACTTCTTAAACAACACCAAATTTTTCCTTTTTCTTTATCTTCACATGGTTTGTACAAGTGTCCGGTAATTCTGCAATTAGTCATGAAACAAAAAATAGGTGAAGTATTTTTGTTCTGGATGACATAAATAAATTATTGCATATTTTTATTAGAAATCACCTAAAAAATACACGTACGCAATATTTTTGGTAGTATCCAAGGTAGCCATGTCCTCGTCAGATAGAGATAGGACGCTGATGGTGAAGACGAGTGGTGATGATGCCCTCTCGATGTTGTGATGCGACGACGGATTCTCTAGATCAATTCCCCCTTTGGAACTTCCGAAGGCTAGGGCTCTTCATTCTGGGTGTGTTTTCTGGATGTGTGGTGTCTCTGATACCCTATCCTTCTACACGGGGATGAGGTAGTTGACCAGGCGGAGGCGGAGGCAGGCGTTACATCTGCTGGTACGAGCGCATCCCTTTTACCAGACGTCATCTTGCAGTCTTGAGGCTTCTGCATGAACCTTATCTTCTCCTAATTGTTTCACCTTTTTATGACAGAGTTTTACCACATTAACTAACGTGATTTATCACCATAAATTGGCTTTCTTTCATTGGACTACAAATAATTTCCATGCATGACATTCTGGTGAAAACATACAAAAAGAGGTGCGCAACCGTGGTAAATCCAAAGAATCCTACACTACTGAGCCAAATAAAAGGTGTTATACATCACATAAATTGGACTCATCAGAGGCAACGTTCTAGCAACCGACTGGGTGGGTGGGGTGGGGGATATCGCGCTATGAAACAACGAACTACTGTTTGGAGAAGCAATGTCTCATGGCTCACAATGACCTGCTGGGTTGGGGATATCTTATTATGCAACAATAGGCTAACTATATCAATACGAAAAGTTTAGTGGCGAGCAATCGGTTGGCTAGGGGAATCATGCTCATACGAAGCAACACGGTTCTGTGGCTGGCTAGCAACTTGTTGGGGTGGGGGTATCGTGTGTGCAACACCAACCGGATAGTGCACATCAAGAGGCAACGTCTGGCGAGTAACTAGTTGGGGGCTATCACGCGCGCGTATGCATCAATAGGGTATTGTATATCGAGAGGCAACATCTGTGGTGAGTAACGGACAAGGGCTATCACGATCGTGTGCGCATCAACGAGGTATTGTATATCGAGATACAACACCCGGTGGCGACTAACCAACCGGTTGGGAGCTATCACAAGCGTGTATGCAACAACATGGTATTGTACATCGATAGGAAACGTCCGTCCTATGGAGAGTAACCGATCGGCTAGGGGCTAGCACACGCACGTACGCAACAATGTGGTACTATACACCGAGAGGCAATGCCCGGTGGCTCGCAAATGGCTGTGGTCAACTATACCAGCATACACATCATTGGCCTCCTGTGTATTGAGAGAGGCAGCAGTCGGTGACACTCGTAAACGATGTCTTCAACTATTACGCACAACCGTGCAACATCAGCAGGGGGCTTCTGTATCAAGAGAGGCTGCAACGCCCGGTCGCACTCTCATACATACGGGGTCATCACACACCTCTCCAACTCGATCGGTCAATAGCTACTCGCGCATATGGGGGCCTCCAACTACTGCGCACAATTGCAACAGGGTCTCTATACAGCTTCTCCAACTATCACGCACCACCGCCGAGTACACAAGCTAGCTAAAGCAATAGTCGCACATCGATCGGTCGGGTTCTGTAATGTGAAGCCTCCATTTTGATCAGTAGTTCTCGCCCATGCATACGGGGGCCTCTAACTACCATGCACGAGGTTAACGAGGTCTTTACTCGCGCATACAGGCTTTGCAATAATCGCGCACCACCGCCAAGTACATAGGCCATGGCTATAGCGAGAGCTCACATCGAACGATCAAGTTCTGTAATGTGAAATCTCCAATTTGATTAGTAGCTACTCACGCATGCATACGGGCCCCTCTAATTACCGTGCACGATCACAACGGGGTCTCTACTCGTGTATATGGGTTCTCGAATTATCGCGCATGAACATTGATCGAGTCTCACACCCATCAATCATTTTTTTAATGTGAAGTCTCCAACGCGAGATCAGGCACGACTATGCAAACAACCCAACATCACACTCAGGGCCAACCACCCACCATGTACTGAGTGAGGCGAAACTCACTCGAGGAATCGCCGGAGAATTCTCATCATCATTTCTACCATGAAAATGATTGTCATGGAAGACCCTAAAAACATCATCCAGGTGTGCGGCTAGCCCGCCCAAAGAACTGCGGCCATTCTTAGAGATAGCAGGGGGGCATTTTATTGCATTGAATTGTGTCTTCTTCCTATATGCTATTGATGTGTTCACAATTGAAGGTCTTGCCATGCATAATGGATAACAATTGGCCAATTCTCTAGGACATCATAGAGTTTAGGCCGAATCTGTTTCTCAAGAAGTCGTAAAAAATTCGCCGGCCAAAACCGATGGTGGGACCCATTGAGGACAATATATGTTGATTGTTCTCGTATTGCAAAAGGAATGCCACTTACGTGGTTCCTGAGCTAGCTAAGTTTAGTTATCACAATAAAAGAGACCCTCCTAGTGCTATATTTAGACCATTAGAGGACCATGTGATGGTTGTTTTGAGTCCTAATAAAGCTTGCCACAATGGTAATCCCTTGAAAAAAATCTAGTGGTACTTAAAAAAGTAAGGTTTTTTTCTTTCTTTCTCCCTCCTCATCTCATCTCCTCGGTTTGGGTTTCATTGATTTTCCTCCACCGTTTTTTCTTTTAAAATATTTCAACCATTCTACATCTTATTGACTTATCAAATAAAATTATGTTTTCCTTGATAAACCAATAAATATTGATTTAATTGGCCGCCAAAGTCCATTTTTGATATCTAATTTACATTAGTAATAAAATCCAGATAACTATAGTGAATGAGTATAAAGTACTTATGCCTCCGTTGCAATACACATGCAACTATCTATTTCTTATTTTTATTTTTTTAGGGGAAACTGTCTATTTCTTATGAAAAAAAACATGTGACGGGCCTATCCATTGAGGCATGCCTTCCTACCATGTGACGGGCTCTCCATTCAGGCCCAATACCTATAGCCCACACAAAGCCCTAAACATCACCTTGTCTTCCCCACTCCACTCTCCCCGAACCCCCAAAGACGGCCATCATCATCGTCGCGTTGCCTTCTTCCCACCTCCCAAAAACCCTACACCCCGCGACGACCAACCGGCGGCCGCCATGCTCCTCCGGCGACCACTTCAGACGCTCACCCTCCCCCTCCTCCGCCGGCACTTCTCCGCCTCCGCCGCAGCGGTTTCCGCCCCAGATCACAACATCGACGAACTCCTGTCGCCGCCGTTCGACTACCTCCCTGGTCACCCGCGGCCGGACGCGAAGCACGACGAGGTGATCTTCGCCGTGCCGAGGGACTCCTCTGGCCGGCACTTCGCGGCCAAGGAACGCAAGGCTGGGCGTGTGCCGGCCATCGTCTTCGAGCAGGAGAATGGCCAAGAGGGCGGTAACAAGCGCCTCGTCTCGGTGCCGTCCAAGCAGATCCGCAAGCTCGTCGACCACCTCGGACGGTCCTTCTTCCTCTCCCGCCTCTTCCGTCTCCAGGTTTGGTCCGAGCAGGCCGGGCAGGGGGACCTCATCGAGAGCGTCCGCGTCCTGCCGCGCAAGGTGGGTTCTCTTAATGGTTAGTGAGCCCTTGTTTTCTACCAAGGGTCGACATTTTCTACAATAACCCGGTATTTGTCTCGGGCTTGCTAATGTGCATGATAAACATTGAACATTTAGATAGCTGGGGTTGGCATTTCGGAATGAAATACTTCTGTTTTAGGTGGCAATTTGAGAGCTGTATTGTAGCAGAAAACCATTGAGGAACAAATAACATGATTAGTGATGATTTGAAGGTGCCTTTGATTGAAAAGTTCTAATTGTTCGGTGATCTAATCAGCTAGTTGATCTGTAAGTGTACTCTGTGCGAGGACAGTGTTTCCTACCTCAAGTCAAGACAATAAAATGGTGTTTCTTGGTTTGTGTTCATTGTTTTGCTAATGTTCTTAGTAGCAAGTAGGATTTGACCTAGTCTGAAATACTGGAAAATGATGGACTTGCAGGTTTAATTGCTACGTTGTATATTCTAATGGACTATCCCTTCAGTAAATGCACCATGTGTGTTACACTTAGGATATACACCCTCTGTTCATAAATATAAGACGTTTTGGCAGTTCAATTTAAAATGTCTTACATTTTATCAGCAAATGGGCACTGGGTGAACTCAGGTGTGGCAGCAAAAGTCTGTTGCGTGCCTTCATTATCTTGCAAGATCCAAGTGACAAGCTCTTGACGAAGTAACACAAGTTTTTTTCTTATATGCGGAGGAGGATCGGTCAACATGGTGCAAGCAAATGCAGTTCATCCTTTTGTTGCTCTTGAGTGATCATTAGCATGCATCTTATTTGGTTATCTACTTGTCTTTGTTAGCATGATACTAGATAAAGGGTGTGCACATAGCGCATCCATTTCCTCTCAGTTCGTAAGGAAATTGAGCTGTTTCTTGCTAAGCTCCTGCGTTCGAAACAGGGCTGGAATGTGCTCATTACCTTTCATACAACACTAAACTGATTAATTTGCTGACCTATGTGCGATCTTGTACAATGTGGATCAGACATAAACTTTCCTTCGTTAGGTAGGAGAATCAAATGGCTTGTGGAAATGCTACTTTAAAAACATTGTGAGAATCACTCTCTCTGATGTTAGCAGCAGCAAACACTGCCTGCTTACCAGGGAGCTGGTTCCTTGAATAATGAATTATACATACTTGGGTTTTCTAGCTCACTGCAAGAAATCAGCCAGGCACCTCCATCTACCTTACAATATCCGTTGAAAACTGACCCTATATGGCTCTTTATAGGCATATGTTAGAATGATTGGCGCAGTTATGGATTTGTGAAATAATGGAAATGTGGTACTGTGAATCTGTTGGCTGCCTTTTTTTTAATATCTATATTTGCAGGTGCACTTGCACGCAGGCACTGATGAACCTCTCAATGTGACATTCATGAGAGCACCTTCTTCGGCACTGCTCAAAATAGATGTTCCTTTAATGTACATTGGGGAGGACGCCTCACCTGGCCTCAGGAAAGGTATGTAGCATGTATACCAATGATGCATCCATTTTACGTAACACTATTTTGGAATGCTAAATTGAAAAGTTCTCCAGTTTTTTCCACATCAAAATTGGGCGGGCCCAAACCCTAGATCATTTGGAAACAATTTCTTCAGCATGCCAGTTGTCTTCCATATAATATAAAATAATATTTAGGTTACTTGGGGCAATTTCTTGAACTATGCTAGTGAGAAGGCCTCATTTCTGTTGAGCAAAGCACTAACAAATTAAGTGTTGTCTAATGGCTCTTGTTACCTGTGCTGTGTTTATCATTTCATACTGGTGAGTGGATCAGTTATTCAGTGTACGCTGAACTTGATATACTGAAAAACCTCTGGTGAATGAGCATTGCCTTTGTTATATTATTATGTACTGCTCTAGGACTTGTGCATTCAGCCCTTATCCAGCTGTATTCCTGTTGTATTATGTGATGTTACATTGTTCATAATAAATCCAGGCTAATGTGATTATATTTGCAACCATGCAGGAGCTTACTTCAACACCATAAAACGAACTGTCAAGTTTCTCTGCCCTGCTGACATAGTCCCGCCATACATTGAAGTGGACCTAAGCGAGTTGGATGTCGGGCAGAAACTGCTGATGCGCGATCTGATAGTCCACCCGGCGCTGAAATTGCTTCAGTCGCCAGATCAACCCATCTGTAGCATTATAGGGTCAAGAGCCCCCGACCAGAAGAAAGAGAAATCAAAATAACTCGCTCCGCTGTGTTAACTATTTGCAACAGAATAAACTTGTTTTGCTATCTATGCGAGTTATTCAGTTCTTGATTATCCCACCTAGAACGAATACTACTAGGATGATTTTGTAGCAAAAGACCACTGTTTTACCTGAGGAATGGAAGCCAGATGCTACAGATAAGAATACGGCAGGAATGTCCAAATATGTTTATGTGATTTTGTTCACAGAAACTTCACTGTGATGTATTTTATCAGAAAATCGTTTACCTGTTGACAATCCGATGGTTTTCCATTGTAGGATTGTGTACGTGATTTTCTAGTGGTCAAGCACATGGAATTTGCATTGTTGTGTCATGATCTTGACTGTTCTTGTCATCCAATAATTATATCAAGTATTTGCACCAATATTGCTAAATCCTGGTAAAGTTCTAGTTCACATTGATGCATCCAAGTAGCCTGCACTCACAAATCTACATAACTATCAACTCTCTTTGAAACTTGAAGCTACATTGTTGGCAATCACTCTTATGGCACATCCGGGACGCAAGAAAGGAGGAGTACGTGCAGTGTCAATAGTTTTTTTTTCTCTCGAAAAAACGGACTTTGTATCGACTAAAGTATATACAAGGATTGGGTTTGGCATTTTTAGAAGATTTTTTTACGGAAGAAGATCAAGTTTTTTCTTTGATGTTCAGCAAAACAACTCTTTTTTCTTTCTGTGGATCACACATTGAGCGTATTTAGTATTTGGATATTATGTGTATCAATGACCTGGTCAACCCTCTTAATTAATCATTAGACGAACTAAGAAACAGGAAAGGGTTGATAAATGATCAAGAAAAAACTTTTCTATTTTTCAAAATCTTTACTAAACTATGACCGGCCATCATATTAGCAAATAAACGTATTCCTAACCTTAATGCACGAAAACAATAAGAGATTAGCTCAAGGAGTACTAAGAAAGGTGCTAACGGCAGTGGGACTCCCGCACTTAATAAGAAGCTAAAAAAATGAAGTCCATGTCTTTGAAATCCAACGATCGTAATGCCTATAAAAATGGAAAATTAAAGAACCATCTTGGCGGGTGCCTCTGTGCCTGGTTGCTGGCAATGACCAGCTTCAATGCTTTTCTGAACCTGAATTGGCAGAGGCACTTGCCATTCAGCGTGCTCTAGAGGTTTGTTGAACTGAAGGCTTTATGACAGATCCGCGAGGCGTCAGATTGCCTCTCCATGGTGAACAGGATCAAGTCTATGGTCCAAGATCTATCAAGAGTGGGGTCTGTTGTCGCTGGCATCGAGTCTCTCACGTCCGGGTTTACTCGATGTTCTTTCTTACATGTCAGGCGTGATTTGAATGTAGCGGCACACAAATTAGCTCGGAGTTGTGAGCAGGATGTAAATCGTATTTATTGTGGTGTGGTTCCGGATAGTATCAGGGACGAGCTTTGTCATGATGTTCATCAATCGATGAAGTGCTGTTATTCTAAAAAAATCAACTCTCAAACACGCAAAACTACCTTCATAAAAATCTGAAGGCAACGTTAGCTCTCGCACCTGCAATGACAGGTACTCCTGAGCTAACGAACACAGGGAGCCAATCCGAAGACAGTGACCCATTCGCAGTATTAGACACTTACAGTAGTAGGAACTTGTCAGCTAATTCAATGATCAAGTACTGATCACAACCAAGTTTCGGCAAGTTCACTCAAACAAATGCAGTCTCCTGAAAACTGATGCCAGCATCTCAATGTACCAGTCATGGGGGTTATGATTTGCACAGCCACAAACAGACACTACTCCTGCCAAGAATCAGATAGTTCTTGCCATATAAGAACTCTAATCATCAAATGAAGACCCAACACAGAAAGAAAGGTGAACAAGATAGTATACTCAAATATTATTGTGTACCACATGCAAATACATGTAGAAGCTTAGGTTCAGATACATGACACAATACTCAATAGGAGTCGACAAAATGACGTCCAATTGAAATTGAGGTTCAGGCAAACACACGCACACACCCTTTTCCGATCAAAATAATAATATGACCGGAAGCACAGTCATCGTTCAGGCTCCTCCAAAAATTTGAGGATCCAGGTAACGAAAATAAAGAAATCATTAAGCGGGGTAAATTCATCAGTTGCCGCAGCAGACAAAATCTTCACGCAAAAACTTGATCAGCATGATCACATCCATGGCTGCAGCTTATTAACCTCAGACAGCACTTCAGATACGACCACATCAAGTGTTTACTGATGCTCGCTCGCTCACTGGATCAGGTGGAAAATGCGACGATTGTCAAAGGATGGGCCGCTGGGATCAGAGTGACCTATCGAAGGTTCACCTTCCATCTCATCTTCCATGAAGTTCTCCCTGCACTCCATGCTGCAGAAGGCTTTGTCACCCCTACGATTGAAAGACATGATACAAAACATTAAACAACAATCAGAACAGCCGCAGATCTATTAAACCAGCAAAAAAGAGAACATAAGGATGGTGCATCTAGTTTACTGGAACACTTACTGGTAGATATAGATGTCTTTCCCTTCTTTGAGCTTGTCACCGCAAAAACAACAGAAGCTCATGGTATCCCCATTCAGATGAGGGGCCAAACTCTCCTCACACCCACCCTCATCAGGGATCAGTTGCTCGGCTTGAAACTCAAAAACACGGTCTCCAAAAATGTGGGTAGTTCTAGGGTTCGGACCACGGGTAACAACACAGGTGTAATCCTCTGAATTGACAATGTCATCCAGGGACATGATACTACCGTTGAGTCCATCACTCATATTCTCATCTTTCTGTTCAAGCAGTCCAGCTTGATTAGGAGCAGTGGAGCTGTTCTTTCGAGTTAAGTTGTCAGTAATCCTCATCTCAGATCCAAGGAGAACCTTCCTGCTGCCCAAGGGTGTGGGGTTGTTTTCATCACTGAGAGAATCCACCAGTCCAAGGCCAACCCTGTCCCCAAGCAAGATCTTTTGGTTCTGGCTGGCTGCGCCGGCATCAAGGAAGGACGATCTGGGTGATTTGGTAGCAAGGCCTGTGAACAATTTCAGGTCTAAGGGGGATGTTGGGCTGCGGACAGCATCCAACTCAATCAAACATTTGGTGCTCAGTTTGACAAGAAGATCAGGGACTCTGAAGAAGCCCATCTTGTGAGCAGCCGATTCAGAGGAAGTTTGTGGAACAGAGGACTCGGCTGCCATTTGATCACTGCAATTTCCTTTTGGGTGTCAATAACTTGATTTATAAGTTCAGGTTTATAATCTAATAGTACTATTCCCTCCGTTTCTAAATATAAGTCTTTATAAAGATTTCACTATGGACCACATATGGATGTATATAGATGCATTTTAGAGTGTAGATTCACTCATTTTGCTCCTCCATATATAGTCCATATGAAATCTGGGAGTAGAATTTATTTAGAAGAATCTATCTACTGATTCGGTTGAAAAAAAAAACCCTACATGGAGCCAAAACAGAAGAATCACTCCACGAGGAGCTGCAGCTAGTATAATACTCCTACTGTACAACCAACCAAGAGCCAAACTAAAAGGGTTTCATATTGGAGTTCCTTGGCTTGTAAGCATACACATACATAAATACATGGATTAAAGCATCAGGAAAGCATGGGCATACGGAGAAGGCGAAGAAAACAAAAAGATAAAGGCATGTGTGATTGACCAATCATCATCTGATTCTCACCTTTGCTTCACAACCGTCCTTGCCTCACGGATTGTTCTGTTTCCTCGCAGTCGCAGCGGCAGCGGCTCCCTCGTGAAGAAAAAAAACGGCAAATCTCCTGAAAAATTCAGCCAAAACCAAGATGAAAGGCTATGACGAGTAGTCGTGGAAAACCACGAGAAGAGATTGATTTATCCTCGAAAAGGAGCGGAGATTAAACCCCAAAAATCTTCAAAA